>NC_056729.1:1938757774-1938905274 GCF_019279795.1 Protopterus annectens | reverse complement strand
ATTGATTTACATTTACCCATCCAATCATCCAGTCTGCGTTTGAAGAGGGCCAACGAGGTGCTCTGTTTGACATGAAGTGGAAGTCTGTGTCAAAGGTGTGGCAACCTGTGGGAGACAAATCTGCCCCTTCAGCAGGTTCTATTGATGTCACATGCCAGGTTAAGGTATTTAGAGTGAGTAACCCATGTACCCTTTGACATACAGATATGCAGCATTTCCAATAAAGCAGGGTTAGGTATTGCCTTGTATGCAAGGCAGAGATCACCTCTGAGTAATCTGTATGAAACAGAATAAAGAAACAGTGATTTCAGATGGTCCACATATGACAGATGCTAAAGATCTTGAATTTTCTTGTGAGGAACCTTTGTGGTCTGTCCATTTCCTGAAGGTGCTTGAAAAGGTACATACCAAAAGGGGCATTGTACTCAATTATTGGCATGATGAGGAAAAAGTACAGGGAGGTTATAACTTCTTTTTACTGGAGACAATGCACTTACTTATGAGATGAGTAATATAGAATGCCCTTCTTACCACTGTGGATACATGATGGTCAAAAGTAAGGCTGTTGTCAACCTGTGTGCCCAGGTCTCTCATCACTGAGTGCGTACTTAAAGTTTTGCCATTCATGTGGTAGTTAGCAGGAAGATCACTCTTACTGAAAGGGATGATAATACATATTTTTGAATTGAGTTTAAGGCCATGACTTTGGCACCAATCACGGGTTTGTGTAACACCCTCTTGTATGATATTGGCATCATTTGGAGAATATATGATCACTCCCAGTTTGCAGTCATAAGCAAACTTTGTCAGCCACAGGCCTTTAGTTTTTGCATGTACCTCACAGTCGAGGTCTCAAGCCTGATCCCCATGGAACATCACTGGTTACAGATCTGCTGTTGGATGTGGATTCCTCTATTTTGACTATATGGGTTCTATCAGTGAGCTAGTTAGTGACCCATCTGATGATATAAGGGTTAATACATAGCTGGGTTAGTTCGTCAATGATGCCTGAGGAGTGGATAGAGTCAAACACCTTGACTAAATCTAGGTAGGCATGAAAGTTCCCCTTGTCCAGGGCTTAGGTGACCGTCTTGAAAAAGTCCTCATCACTGACACTAGAGAGGGACACGCACTTGGAGTACAAATGGATACACTCAGATGCAGACATCTCTGCATCAGGCACAATTTCCCTTAAGAACACACAGGGAACACAGTCCACCTGGGATCTGGATTTCTTTATATCTGTCTCCCTCCAGGTTCCAAGTAAGAATTCCCAGTGGTACAGAGGTAGGGTAAAGCCCTTAGCTGAGTGGTCAAGCCAAGTCCTCCAGCACCCTCTCTGTTAAAGCAGTACTTTGTCTCTCCACTTCAAGTAGCTGACACACACATATGATGAGATTTGATTTTCACACACACACACACACACACACACACACACACACACACACACACACACACACACACCTGGGAAAGGCTGGCACAGATTTACCTGCTGTGCCACCTTCTGCCCAGAGTCAGAGTGTAAGGTAGTTAGCACTGCTACCAGAGACAACAGAATTAGGTATTCTAAGGCCTTTAACAAATGGTGTCCAATTATACTGTGTAATAATAATAATACAGATGGTAGTACTTGACCAAGACAGCTAGGCCTTCAGGAGTGGCCCACACAGTGTCACCAAATAGATATAAGCACTCTTAAAGGTTAAATACTTTCTAAAAGGACCAGACGCAATAAAAGTGTTAACCATGTTTTAATAAATAATAAAATAACATGAAAATACTGAATATATATTTACAGTAAACCACAGAGTTCAAATCACAGAGAATATTGAAATAACATTGATGGACAGACTCAGACAAATAAAGAAAAACAGTATATAATTCAAGCTTCACTATATTTTCCTGACTGACTCTAGGAGAATTACTATTTCCTAGTTACTTAATAGGGCAAGGCAGATGATGTGATGAATGGTCCTTCCTGTTGTCAGACCCAAGACAGAATACTCAATGCTGAGAGATTTCCTACTGTAATATCTAAAACATAAATTCCAAGATGGCTGGCAGAATGACCTCATCTGGTCACCTGAATCTAGGTTCTCACAGTATCCTCTTTGAAGATGAGACAAGCGTTTAGTATATGTGGCTAAAATACGCATCTAAATATTTATGGCAGTGCCCTGGAGCCATAAAACCATTACAGGATTACCCCTCTTTTTACTGAGCTAATGAACAAAGGCTTCTTCCAGACCTACTATCTCCAGTCCTATTCAGAACAGTGGGATGCCATGTTTATTGCTTAACAGCTAATTTAATTTTTCAAGGATTTTCCAAAATTAACTGGACTGAGATTAACTACCTCTCTTCCAGTGTCCTTTGCTACAATATCTACATCCATTCTGACATGTATATTCCTTGTCCATCCAGCAGGACTCACTGTTGATACATTTTTTAACTCTAGCAACTTTACAAACACATTTTGATTTTCAAATTCCATACAGTTCTAATACATTTGTAACATAAACATTTGTGCAAATCAATTTGATATTCAAATGCCATACAGTTCTAATATATTTGTAACATAAGCATTTGTGCAAATCAGTTTGATATTCAAATGCCATACAGTTCTAATACATTTGCATACATAAGATTAGCATTCAAAGGACATCATTCTTACAGAACTCCAACTGGCTATCCTGGCACTAGCCCATATCACCACATCTCTCACCACTTTGAAGACTCAAGCTAGTTTTTCAAGTGCCTCTTGAGAAAATTTGCTTGAGAGGAGTAAGCCTGTCTGGGAATACTTTCCCTTACCCTGTCTTGATATTCCCATCTGCCTTGGCATTGCTGACCCCACTACAGTGCTGCACTGTCATATCACATGGCTGCAACCCTAGGCTCCACCATAGTAACATGAAATTTTGCTGACTGGCTCCCTCTCAGACTCCTCCTGCACCTTATTGCCAATAATTAGCACAAGGTACTCCCTCTCATGGTAAGGTTACATCATGTTAATATGGTAAAGTCTGTGATGCTGTAGCATGGAGTTAACATCACTGACCTTCCTTATCACTTTGAAGGGTCCCTCCCAATCTGCCTGCAGCTTACTGGGTCTGACAGGAATGAAAACCCCCTGCTGTCCCCCAGTATACTCTCTGGCTCGAGCATTCCTGTCATACCAGTCCTTTTTCTGCTGTTGGCCTCCTGCCAGGTTCTCCTGGGACAAGCCCATAAGCACCATGAACCTTGTTCTGAGGTTTGGGACATATGACACAACAGACTCCTTGTGGGATTCACACTCACCTTCCCACTCATTACGAATCAAATGTAAAGGTACCCTCACCCTATGCCCATACAGCAACTAAAAGGGTGAAAAACCTGTGGATTCCTGGGGTACCTCTCTGTGTGAAAACAACAAATGGGGTAAATATTTGTCCCACTTTCTCTTAAACTGGTCTGCAAATGCCCATAGCATGGTCATTAGCGTACAGTTTAACCTCACCACAAGACCATTAGTCTGGAGCTGGTAAGGTTTGTTTTTAGGCACTTCACCCACAGTGCTTCCCCACACAATCCTGCAGGTCTGACAGGAAACTGGTACCTCTTTCAGTCAGTATTTCTCATGGGAAACCTACCTTGCTGAAAATTTCTAACAAAGCATTTGCCACCTTTTCTGCTTCAGTGGAGGACAGAGCCACCACCTCAGGGTATCTAGTAGCATAATATACTACCATTAGGTTATACTTCTTCCCTGTGGAACTTGGGGTACTCAAAGGCCCTGCAACATCCATAGCTACTCTTTGAAGTGGCTTTTCTATTACAAGCAAAGGAATCAGAGGAGCTTTGACTTGTCTCCTGCCTTGCTTAATTTTTGGCACTGCTCACAGGTCCTGCAGTATGCTGTTAAATTCCTGGCAATACCAGAACAATAGAAGTTCTGCATAATTTGTCTCTTGGTAGGCTTTATGCCCATATGACCTGCTAAAGGAATGTCATGGGCTATGGCTAGAAATGTCAGATGATAGGTTTTGGACACTACCAACTACGGTATTATCTCACCTTCTAGCCTCCCCTCAGGGGGTCCACTCTCTATTCAGTAAGCCTGTGTTCCAGTACACAGACCCCCTTTTCCTTGAGAATGACCCAGAAATTGTAGTTTATTGGGTGTTTGGGCAGTTTTTTTCCATCTCTTTCAAATTTCTGATGTAAAAGCCCACATTTGCGCTTGTTTTCCACCTTTCCAGTAATTAGTCTAGTCCAGATACAGATTTTCTGTATCTAGGACTTTTTGTAAGCTTCTGAGCCCCCCAAGCCTTTCTGTGTTGGAGGGAAGCCTTCTAGCTTATTAGTGGGAGTGGTAAGCACTAGGTAACCTATCTACTACAAGAGGAGTGGTTTCTGGCTCAAAAATTGTAGTTTATTGGCCGTTTGGCCAGTTTTTCCATCTCGTTCAACTTTCTGGTTTAAAGCCCACATTTGTGTTTGTTTCCTGCCTTTCCTGTAACTACTCTAGTCCAGATACAGATTTGCGGTATCCTGGACTGTTTGTAAGTTTCTGAGCAGTGCCAAAATCTGCCCTTCAATTTTTTCCTTAGATAAGCTAGTTCTCGTCTCTCCTGTACTTTTACTAGCTTATTAGTCCAGCACTTTACCAGACTCTTCTAACAATAATTGTAGCACACAAAAGTGCTACCAGGACAAAATTGTCTACAAGGAAACAGCTCCAACACTTATTATTATTAATGCCCACCCCCCAGGCATGTCTAAAGATCAGTTCCCTGTCCTTTCTCCTATTAACGTGGTGAACTTGGGCATCCTGAGGCAATGTAGCAACTGCCTCATGTACACTGACAACCCTCTCCTCTTACCTCCCAACACTGAGACTTGCAAGAGATGGACTTATATATTCAAACTGAAAGCCACACACTCTCCAGCCAAGACTGGAATAGCTGGTCAAGAAGAGAAGGTCAACACTTGCAACATAACACATGGAACACATAGCCCTCCAGAACACACACCAGCACTGCCTTCACATTAAAACACAAACCACACACCCACCTTTGCAGAGGATCTCAATAAAAATCTACCCAAACAGCAGAGACCTCCAAGGCAAAAATGCACTCGACCACCACAACACAACACTAATGATGAAACACATAACTCTCCTAAACAGTGTGCCACTCAGCCAAAGCCCCTAAGGCAAAATAGCATGCCCAACACACATGTCATAGGTGACTCAATAGTGAAGCACACTGATGGCCTACTCACTAGGTTGAGTAAGGAGAAAGAAACAGTCAGCTGATTGTCAGGTGCCAAGATCCACCACATAAAGCACACACTCAGGTCCCTGAACAACAGTTACAAATATGACTTTGTCATTGTACACGTGGGTGTAGATGACCTGAGATGTACCTCCATGGACTACATGAAAAGATACATGGAGGTGCTCTCAGATTATGTAGTCCAGGCAGGTATGACGCTAGCCCTGAGCAGCATTCTACCAACACCCAGAATTATACCAAAGTGCAAGCAGAAAATGATTGATTTCAACAATTGGCTAAGTTTCTGGTGTCATTCTAAGGGGATCCAGTATCTGTCTGCCTGGTATGACATGACTGACAGACCACAATACTTTGACAGAGATTGCCTGCATCTGTCACCTCTGGGCTTCCAGATACTAGCCAAGGCTCTTGCCACCCCTATAGTGCCTTTTTTAGGTGGTGTTCCAAAACCAAATTACCACTGTAACAACTACAAACAAATGCAATCTGAGGGTCATGCTGCTCAAAACTAGAAGTCTAAATCTTAAAATGTACTTGCTGGAAGCACTCCTTAAAATGGAGAACATCGACATTTATGCTGTAACAGAGACCTGGTTCAAGGCAGCAGAAAGCACACTTGCACTACCAGGCAATAACTTATTCCACACCTTTCGGTCCCAGAACTTGGACAGAAGCTCCAAAGGCAGTGGTGTTTCCATATTCATAAAGGATGGTTACACCTCCAGACTGGTAGCCCAACATAATGCATCAGAGATACTTTAGGTGCAGCTAACATTGGGTAAGACAGAGATTCAGGTTGTAGCCTGCTATAGGTCCCCAACCATGTCCTAAGAGTCACACTCCACGTTTCTAAGCACCCTGGAAAATATTAGGGTCCAACCTAGTGCTATCATACTGGGCAACTTTAACTACTCCTCCATTAACTGTGAAAACTACTCATGTACCAATACGCTTGCCCAACATTTCCTGGAATTCATTAATTCCAATGTCCTGGACTAGCTCATTCTTACCCCTACTAGAGGTAGCAACATCCTTGACCTGGTCATTAGTAACATGGGCTACCATTGCTCTACACCAGCATTCAACTCCTCACTGGTTAGATCCGACCACAAACTAATCACCATGGAAATCCACCCCCCCCCCCGCATTGGTAACCACTATGAAAAATTCTCCAAAGCTAACTTTGGGCTACTCAAAACAGAGGTGGCTAACTTCATGGCACCCATGTAAATGGTTGCATGACCACAGAATCATACAGGAATGCACTGTGCAAACATGTACACAAATGCATTGATCTCGCCATACCCAATAGAACCAAGACGCTCTACTCCAGAAAAAGGAAGCCAATCTGGTGGTCCCCTGCCATAAACAAATGCTACAACAGAAGGAGGAAACTGATGTGGAATAAGGTGAAGTTCCAAGTCTGGAAAAACTCCCTTATCAGCCTCAACAAAAAGTTGAGATGCCTCATCAAATCCTCTAAAGCTAGCTATGAAAACAGAATTGCAGCAGGTAGTAAAGACAACCACAAGGCCTTCTAAAGTTATGTAAAGAATCTCCATGGCAATACCCAGATTTGCTCTAAGCTACTGCACAATGGAACCTCCTATAAAGAGCCAACAGATATTGTCAATATACTGGCTGACAGATTCAGTGCCAATTTTACCCCCCAAAGGACCAATCACAATACCAGTAAATTGCCAGGCATTACTGCTGCACAGGTTAAAACAGCACCATCCAGAGCCAGGAATTCATGTTCTATGGGACCTGACAATATTCCTGTCTGTGTTCTACATGAACTACAGAGTGACCTGGCACCTCACCTGTGTGCCCTGTTCAATCACAGCCTCACCTCAGGCTTTGCCCCTACTGAATGGTACACTGCTACAGTCATCCCTCTCCAAAAAGGAGGAGCAACTACAGACCCTGGAAACTATCACCCCATTAGCCTGATGAGTCTGACATGCAAAGTTATGGAATGCATCATCATGGACCTAATAAACAAGAATATTGGGAATCTACATACTCTGGATCCCACACAGTTTGGTTTTGTGAAGGGTAGATCATGCATGCTCAACTTGGTCAACTTCTTTGAGTCAGTCACCAGAGCTGTGGATGAAGGGAAGGTGGTTCATACAGCCTACCTTGATCTGGCCAAGGCCTTTGATACCATTCCCCACTCAGGAATCATAGAAAGGCATCAACCCCTATATCACTAGGTGGGTTGCAAACTGGCTCACAGATAATACCCACAGTGTTAAAGTAGCTGACTTCAAGTCAAACTACTGACCAGTCACGAGTGGAGTCCCACAGGGTTCGGTCCTGGGTCCTCTCCTGTTTGGTATTTACTTCTCTGAAGTCCAGGCCAACAAGAAGGGACACTGGCTGACAAAGTTTACAGACAATTGCAATTTGGGAGCTATTATTAACTCCCCAAGTAATGTTGACATCCTACAGAAAGGCCAAACAGTAAAATGTAGAACCACTGGTAGAGTGGAGAGAAAAAACTCAAGGTAAACAGCAAAAAATAGAAAATATTATTTCCACACCAAGCCAATAGCAAGTTTATTAAAACTGACAAAGATTTCGGATAGCAAGCTATCCTTCCTCAGTGTCTTACATAAAACAAAAGTTAAAAGCAAGCATTTATACGAAAAGCACATGACACAGCCATAATTCAATTATAGCACATGATTGACTCTTAAAGACATAGCAGCTGTAATGAAGCTTTAGTCAAGCAAGAAAAACTTTTTATTATTATTATTTGTAATAGTCTTTTATTTATTTTTTTTATTTATTTATCATTTGTTGACCGGAAAAGTCCGACTAGGTTCCACAGAGCCTGTTTTCAGCGGAGGCCCGGGGAGAAATGCTCGAGATGCATGTCTTTGGAATGTGGGAGGAAACCGGAGTACCTGGAGGAAACCCACACAAACACAGCGAGAACATGCAAACTCCACACAGAAGGCACCCCACCTGAGAATCGAACCGGAAAACCTCTTGCTGTGAGGTGACAATGTTAACCACTGCACCACTGTGCCACCCAAGCAAGTGTAAGTATAACCTGTTTATTTGTAGCAAGAATTCTCAAAAGGCATAGCAACTATGGGGAAGCCTTAATGAAACAAGAGAAAACCTTTTGTTATTACTATTTTTTCCTAATCTTTCTTTGTTTCTCTTTAAAACTGGTTTTAGTGTAACCTGTTTATTTACACCAGGGGTTCTATCTGCTTCAAGTTTCACTATCCATTCATATTCTTTCATATCAATATTATTATTATGATCACCCCGTCTTATTCCTGAATAAATTACAGAAATGACTCTAAAAGTGAACTCATGGGTAGGACCCATCATAGAAATATGATGAGCTAAGGAATTTGTACCTATATTCCTTCTAATCTCAGACCTGTGTTCATGGATCCTATCTCTTAGTCTCCTTGATGCTTTCCCCACATAAAACCCCAGACATTGCATACAAGTGGCAAGATATACTATCCCAGAGGTATTACATGTCACTGTACATTGAAAAGTAAACCGTCTGCCACTAAAATGATGCACAAAATCTGAACTTTGGTTTATACTTGTGCAGTATTAACAATTATAACATGGAAAGGTACCCTTCTTCTGAAAATCCAACTTTTTTGGGTTATTTAATAACAAATCCTTATAACATAAAAGTTCCTTCAAATTACTACAATTTTGATAACTAAAGGGAAGTTTATCAGATAGCCACTTTTCATTTCCAGGTATAGATTTCAAAATAAGCTATGTCAAATCCAGAATTAATGGACATGCTCCACCTCAGTAAATCTAAATCCCTTAGAGCCACACGCTCGAGGGACTTGAACCTCAGCACAGAAATAAATAGAACTTGCTGGAGGGATAGGTTCATAACCCAGAGGCTCCCTTTGCTCTGGAATAGAATTCCAGTTCATGTGAGGCAGAGCACCTCACTGAATCTCTTCAAGAAGAATCTCGATAGGTGGATGGGGGATCGTAGGTTTGTCCCAGAGATTACTCCCGTGTCACTATTAGACAGAGGCACAGTAAACTAAACCTTAAAAAGGGCACAGTATACTCAAATCAAGGGGTGGCGTAAGCCATACAGAATCGGGCTAGGCTTATAATTGCCCCAGGGCAGATAGCCTAGTATGAACCTATGAACCTAAATAAACCAATTCTTTTTTATGACATTCTCAATTGTTTTACTCATTCTGTTATATGTCATTAGGTATCTAAATGGCTGTGCACTCTTAGTACCAAGACTATCAGTATCAGAGGTATCGGTAGCACAAAAATATGGTCTGACCCTAAAATTTCTTAGACCTAATACATCCTTCTTGGCAGTTTTTATCTCCTCCATGTTGTATCCTCTTGCCATTAAATTATTTATTTTATTTTTTTAATTTTATTTATTTAACATTTGTTGACCGGGAATGTCCGACTAGGTTCCACAGATCCTTACTACTCATTTCCTGTGTTTGTTCATTACACACCTCCATTTCTGTATTCAGTCTACTAGCTCTTAAATACTGACTTTTCAAAACACTTTTAAAAGTTCTCTTTGCATGCATGCCCTTCTTATGAAGATATTTATTTACTGGGACCTCTTTCCTGTATATACTGGTCTGTATTCCAGATTCTGTTTTACTTAATTCTATATCCAAAAAGTTTAACCTATCATCAGAGAATTGCATCTCAAATTTAAGAAACTCAACAGTTTCATTCAAGTATGTGAAAAAGTCATGTAAATGCAGTACATTACCCTTCCAGATGAGAAAAATATCGAACACAAAATGCTTATACAACTGAATATTCATAGCATATGGGTTTATTACTTCCATGGACAAAATTCTCCTCCCAAACACCCAGGGTCAAATTAGCATAAGTATTTGCTATCGCTGTTCCCATAGCAGTACCGGATATCTGGTGTGAAGTACATCCATAGAAAACAAAGACATTATTTGTTAAAACTAGGTGCAATAGTTCACATAATGTTTCAGTAGTTCAACCCTCAACTACACCATACCGGTGGACTATTTTTCTTACACATTCAGTGCCATAGGCATGAGAGATTACAGTAAATAAAGACTGTATGTCTAGTGTTTCCATATAGAAATCATAACCATCATTACTATCATAGCAGTTATAGAGTTGAGACAAGAAATCATCACTGTCCTTTATATAACTTGGAACAAACCTCAAATATTCCTTCAGTTTACATTGTAAAGAATGGGTGGATTATCAAGGGATTTATGAAATTTTTGGTAATCCATAGAGCATAGGAATAGTCGGGCATGGTACACTTAAAAAATGAAACGTGTCAAAATCTATGTCATTCATTAGCTGAAGGTCATAAATAGACATATTAACTTTACTGATCATATCATATATTTCTTTATTATTAACCACCTTAAAATTAGTTACATCACTAAAAAGATCTAACATTGATTGTATATATTCATCCATGTCAAGTACCACTATGGCACCTCCCTTAGCTTCTTTCATTATAATTTGCTTATTCTCACATAGTGATTTCAATGATTAATTTTCTAACTTACTTAAATTATATGAACTAGAGGGACCATTTTCCATATAACACTCATGAATCTGTCTTTCACAAAGTTCATTAAACAGAGATAACAGGAACACTAACTGGTATGAAAGTGCTAGTCCTTTTAAGGTGACTAGTCACTAACTCATTAATCCTGCTGTACATATTTCTCAAATTCAAATTCCTTGGAATGAGCCCCAGGTCCATAACAGCATTAACTACATCATCTGTAGCAGCAGGAATAAACTTAATGCCATGTGACAAAAGCGATTGTTCTGCCTCAGTCAATTTATATTTTGAAAGATTAAAAACAATCTGTTGGGATGTAACATCATCCATCTTAGTATCATTAATACTATGAGTAGCATTATCACAGTTCAAAACCACTACATTTGATGATTCACATATTTCCTCAGGTTCAACAGATGTTATATTACCAATATCAGATTCAGTCCATATGCCAGTGTCCTCGGGTAACCTCTGACTATCTATCCCAAGGTTAGTAATATTTTCTTCATTAGTAGTATGTCGAGCATTAACTCCACATATATCCGATGGGCCAAAGAAACAAATATTAACAGCTCTGTTTTCATCAGCAACACTTCTGTCTAGTGTATAGGATCCCATTGGATCATCAAAACATGCATTTTTAAAATTATCATCGCAATTATACATATCAAAAGATACAACACTCTTTTGGTGGCCACCATTACTGAAAGAATAAAAATGCGGCCTTTTAACTTTATCAAAAAAGTCACTAGAATGTCCAATAGAATCAAATCCAGGAGAATTTACAAACACAAATGGCTTCCTAACATTAAAAGTATTCAACATTTTAAAATCTTCAAATTCACCACTTTCTTCCATAACCAATGAACAACATACTACTAGCACAGTCATAGCACTGAAAAAGTTGCATTTAAAGATTCAACGGTACCAAATACCTTGCTGGTGCACTCCGCTATTCACGAGCTCTGCTCCTGGACACAAGGCCATTCAAACACTCAACTCTCCTTGCTAATAAGGAGAAATTAATAGTAGGCACTAAACAGCCTATAACTGCAAAGTACCTTGCTACGGTAAGGGAAAACAGCTCCTGTATTTTACAAAAAAAAAAGCACGAAACCAGGCATGTCCAAGAGTCAGCTTCCAGTGATTTCTCCTGTCCACCTGGTGAATCTGGGCATACTGAGGCAATGGAGCAATGCAGCAATTGCCTCATGTACACAGACAGCCCTCTCCTCCTACCAACCAACACTACAACCTGTGAGAGATGCACTTACATAGCCAAAATGGAAGCAAAGCTCTCTCCACCCAAGATTGTGCTAGACAGTCAAGAGGAGAAGGTTAACACCCACACTACACCTCAAGCAACACATGACCGGGGAATTTTTTTTTCCCAAAAGAAAAAATTTTTTTTTTTTTTTTTTTTTTTAGGTTCCACAGATCCTTACTACTCATTTCCTGCATTTGTTCATTACACACCTCCATTTCTGTATTCAGACTACTAGCTCTTAAATACTGACTTTTCAAAACACTTTTAAAAGTTCTCTTTAGCATGCGTGCACTTCTTATGAAGATATTTATTTACCAGGACCTCTTTCCTGTATACTCTTGTCTGTATTCCAGATTCTGTCTTAATTAATTTTATATCCAAAAAGTTTAACCTAGCATCAAAGAATTGCATCTCAGATTTAAGAAACTCAACAGTTTCATTCAAGTATGTAAAAAAGCCATGTAAATGCAGTACATTACCCTTCAGATGAGAAAAATATTGTCCATAAAATGCTTATAAAACTGAATATTCATAGCATCTGGGTTAATACTTCCATGGACAAAATTCTCCTCCCAAACACCCAGGGTCAGATTAGCATAAGTATTTGCTATCGCTGTTCCCATAGCAGTACCGGATATCTGGTGATAAGTACATCCATAGAAAACAAAGGCATTATTCATTAAAACTCGGTCCAATAATTCACATAATGTTTCAATAGTTCGACCCTCAACTACACCATACCAGTGGAGTATTTTTCTTACACATTCAGTACCATAGGCATTAGGGATTACAGTAAATAAAGACTGTATGTCTAGTGTTTCCATATAGAAATCATAACCATCGTTACCATCATACCTGTTATAGAGTTGTGACAAGAAATCATCACTGTCCTTTATATAACTTCTAACAAACCTCAAATATTCCTTCAGTTTACATTGTAAAGAATGGGTGGATTATCAAGGGATTTATGAAAGTTTTGGTAATCCATAGAGCATAGGAATAGTCGGGCATGGTACACTTAAAAAATGAAACGTGTCAAAATCTATGTCATTCATTAGCGGAAGGTCATCGATAGACATATTAACTTTACTGATCGTATCATCTATTTCTGTATTATTAATCACCTTAAAGGTAGTTACATCACTAAGAAGATCTAACGTTGATTGTATATATTCATCCATGTCAAGTACCACTATGGCACCTCCCTTAGCTTCTTTTATTATAATTTGCTTATTCTCACGTAGTGATTTCAATGATTAATTTTCTAACTTACTTAAATTATATGAACTAGAGGGACCATTTTCCATATAACACTCATGAATCTGTCTTTCACAAAGTTCATTAAACAGAGATAACAGGAACACTAACTGGTATGAAAGTGCTAGTCCTTTTAAGGTGACTAGTCACTAACTCATTAATCCTGCCGTACATATTTCTCAAATTCAAATTCCTTGAAAAGAGCCCCAGGTCCATAACAGCATTAACTACATCATCTGTAGCAGCAGGAATAAACTTAATGCCATGTGACAAAAGCGATTGTTCTGCCTCAGTCAATTTATATTTTGAAAGATAAAAAACAACCTGTTGGGATGTAACATCATCCATCTTAGTATCATTAATACTATGAGTGGCATTATCACAGTTCAAAACCACTACATTTGATGATTCACATATTTCCTCAGGTTCAACAGATGTTATATTACCAATATCAGATTCAATCCATATGCCATTGTCCTCGGGTAACCTCTGACTATCTATCCCAAGGTTAGTAATATTTTCTTCATTAGTAGTATGTCGAGCATTAACTCCACATACATCCGATGGGCCAAAGAAACAAATATTAACAGCTCTGTTTTCATCAGCAACACTTCTGTCTAGTGTATAGGATCCCATTGGATCATCAAAACATGCATTTTTAAAATTATCATCGCAATTATACATATCAAAAGATACAACACTCTTTTGGCGGCCACCATTACTGAAAGAATAAAAACACGGCCTTTTAACTTTATCAAAAAAGTCACTAGAATGTCCAGTAGAATCAGATCCAGGAGAATTTACAAACACAAATGGCTTGCTAAAATTAAAAGTATTCAACATTTCAAAATCTTCACATTCAACATGCTCATCACGTTCTTCCATAACCAATGAGCAACATACTGCTGGCACAGTCATAGGCAGTGAAAAAGTTGCATTTAAAGATTCAACGGTACCAAATACCTTGCTGGTGCACTCCGCTATTCACGAGCTCTGCTCCTGGACACAGGGCCATTCAAACACTCAACTCTCCTTGTTAATAAGGAGAAATTAATAGTAGGCACTAAACATCCTATAATTGCACACTAACTTGCTATGGTAAGGGAAAACAGCTCTTGTACTTTACAAAAAAAAGCACCAAACCAGGCATGTCCATGGTTGAGCTTCCAGTGATTTCTCCTGTCCACCTGGTGAATCTTGACATACTGGGGCAATGCAGCAATTTGCTCATGTACACAGACAACCCTCTCCTCCTACCACCCAACACTACAACCTGTGAGAGATGCACTTACGTAGCCAAACTATAAGCAAAGCTCTCTCCACCCAAGATTGTGCTAGACAGTCAAGAGGAGAAGGTTAACACCTGCACTACACCTCAAGCAACACATAGCCCTTCTAAACCCACACCACCAACACCCACATATAGCAACACTAAATCCACATATGCAGAGGCCTTTAACTGTAACCTGTCCAAGCAACAAGGACCTCTGAAGCTGAAACGCAAACAAACACCAATCACAACCAAAGTGTCACATAGTTCACAACACCAGTGTGCCACCCAGCAACAGCCCCTAAGGCAAGACAATGTACCTAACACTTTAGTCATAGGTGACTCTATAGTCTGGCACACTGATGTCTCACTCACCAGGTTGAACAAGGAGAAAATTACAGTGAGCTGCCTGTCGGGTGCCAGGATCTGCCACATAATGCATGCATTCAAGTCACTCCACAAGTACAGATATGACTCTGTCCATGTTGGAGTGAATGACTTGAAACGTACCTCCCTGGACTACATGAAAAAAGACATGGAAGAGCTCTCGGATCATGTGACCCAGGCAGGTATGACCCTAGCCCTGAGTAGCATCCTGCCTTCACCCAGAATGATACCACAATATAAGGACAAAATGATTGACTTCAACAATTGGCTAAGCTTCTGGTGTCACTCAAAGGGGATTCAGTATCTGTCTGCCTGGGATGACATGATTGACAGACCACGATGCTTGGCCAGAGATGGTCTGAACCTGTCGCCCCTGGAATTCAGGTTACTGGCTAAGGCTCTTGCCACCAATATAGTGCCTTTTTTAGGCAAAATTCAAAGGACAAACCACCACCATAACAGGTACAAGCATGCAAAATCTGAAGGTAATGCTACTCAATGCTAGAAGTCTAAACCTCAAAATGCATTCTCTCGAGGAACTCCTAAAAATGGAGAACATAGATATCTGTGCAGTAACTGAGACCTGGTTCAAGGCTCCAGAGAGCACCCCTGCAATACCAGGCTACAACTCTTACCACACTTTTCGGCCACCAAACCAGGACCGAAACACTAAAGGTGAAGGAGTGTCAATATTCACCAAGGATATTCACACCACCAGGCTAGTTGCCCAACACAATGCATCTGAAATTCTCCAAGTGCAACTAACACTAGGTAAGACTGCAATCCAAATTGTAGCTTGCTACAGATCCCCCACCATACCCTAAGATTCTCACTACACCTTTCTAAACATACTGGAAAATATTAAGATATAACCAAACACCCTAATACTGCGTGATTTTAACTACCCTGCCATTAACTGGGAAAACTACTCATGCACCAACACCTTTGCCCAACGGTTCTTGGAATTCATAAATTCCAATGCCCTGAATCAACTAATCCATAGTCCCACCAGGGGCTCCAACATCCTAGACCTGGTTATTACCAACATGGGAAACCGATGGTCTACACCTATGGTCACCCCCTCGTCAGTCAGGTCTGACCATAAGCTAATCACCCTTAGCATCCACATACCACCCCCACCCCTCAGTAAGGAAACCTCCATAAAAAACTTCTCCAAAGCCAACTTCATGCTACTCAAGTCAGAAGTGACAAACTTCATGACACCCATGCAGACGGGAACTGAAAGTTCAACTGCTGAATCCTACACTAAGGCACTGTACGAGCACTCATGCATAAATTGTGCCATCCCAAATAGAACCAAGATGCTTTCATCCAAAAAAAAGAAGCCAATCTGGTGGTCCCCTGCCATAAACAAACTTTACAGCAAAAGGAAGAAACTATTGCAGAAAAGAGGAAAATCCCAGGATGCAAAAAACTCCCTTACCAGCCTCAGTAAGAAACTGAGATCCCTCATAAAATCCTCCAAAGCTAGTTACGAAAATAAAATTGCCAAAGATTCTAAATACAACCACAAGGCATTCTATAACTATGTCAAGAATCTAAATGGTAATGCTCAGATCTGCTCTGAGCTAAAACAGAATGGCATTAATTATGTTGATCCCAAGGATATTGCCAATATCCTGGCAGATCGATTCAGTGCCAACTTCACCCCCCTCTCTCCCCCTAAATGGCCCATCTCAATACTGGAAGATTGCCAAATTCTGGTAATAATGGCCACACAGGTAAAAAATGCACTCTCCAAAGCTAAGAATACAGCATCCATGGGATCATTTGACATCCCGGGCTGTGTACTACATGAACTACAATATGAACTGGCACCTCACCTAAGTGTCATGTTTAATCATAGCCTCACCTCAGGTTTCGTGCCCACTGAGTGGCTCACAGCTACAGTTATCCCACTCCACAAGGGGGGATCCACCTTGAATCCCAGAAACTACCATCCCATCAGTCTGACAAGCCTTATCTGCAAGGCCATGGAGCGTATTATCATGGAACTTATAAACAAAGACATTGGCAACCTTCAAACACTGGACCCCACCCAGTTTGGGTTTGTGAAGGGCCGATCTTGTCTCCTGAACCTGATTGACTTCTTCGAATCAGTCTCCAGAGCCATGGACAAGGGTAAGGTGGTCCACACAGCCTATCTAGACCTTGCCAAGGTCTTTGACACCATCCCCCACTCTGGAATCATAGATAAACTTACTAAGCTAGGCATTAATCCCTACATCACCTAATGGGTCGCTAACTGGCTTACTGATAGAACCCACACTGTAAAAGTAGCCGACTCCAAATCCAGCTACAGACAAGTGACAAGTGGAGTACCTCAGGGTTCAGTCCTGGAACCGCTCTTGTTTGGCATCTACTTCTCTGAAGTACAGGCCAACACTAAGGGACTCTGACTAACAAAGTTCGTAGATGACTGCAAACTGGGAGCCATTATTGAATCCCCAAATGATGTGGATACTCTAAAAAAGGGCCTTACAGAAACAGATGCTTGGTGCCAGAGCCATGGGCTCAAGCTCAATGCCAAGAAATGTATAGTTATCCCCTTTGGGAAAAAACATGTATCCGTGAATTACCATATAGGTGGCAGTACACTAAACACCGAAAGTGTGATAAGAGACTTAGGGACACAGGTGGACAGTGGTCTCACCTTCGATAACCACATCACCACAACAGTCAGGAAATCCTTCTATGTGGCACACCTCATCACTAAGGGCTTTTCATCCAGAAAAAAAGAGGTCATTATCCCACTGTACTCCCTCATTAGACCCATTATAGAATACAATGCCCCATTTGGTATGTACCTCTCAAGACATCTGCAACAACTGGAAAGGTCGCAGAAATACCTCACTAAAAGAATCACAGGCCTAAAGCAGATGCCCTACACTGACCGCCTTAAAAAACTACAGCTATACTCTGTCGCATATCGTCTACTCAGAGGAAATCTCTGCTTAACATACAAGGCCATGTCAAACCCAGGGCTGTTGGACATGCTACACTTAAAGAAATCCCAATTCCTCAGAACCACATGCTCCAGGAATCTAAACCTTGTCATCACAATAAACAAAACATGCTGGAGGGATAGGTTCCTGACCCAGAGACTCCCCAGACTCTGGAATAGATTGCTCATACATGTCAAGCAGAGTGCCTCTTTGGCCCTCTTCAAAAGGAACCTTGACGATTGGATGGGAGAAAGGAAATTCACCCCAAGGATCACGTCAGTCGAGACAGGGGTCCAGGGAAATAAATAGTGTGGGAAGAAATAGCCAGAGAATTGTTATGGCTAGGCTTGTATAGGCCCTAGGGCTGATAGCCTAGTACCAGCCTATGAACCTATGAGTACAATGCCCCATTTGGCATATACCTCACTAGACACCTGCAACAACTGGAGAGGCCACAAAAGTATCTCACAAAGATGATCCTAGGCTTTAAACACTTGTCATGCATGGACAGACTCAAAATACTCCAGCTATTTTCTGTCTCATATTGCCTACTTAGAGGCGATCTCTGCTTGACTTACAAAGCCATGTCTGACCCAGCTCTGTTAGAAAGTCTACATCTAAAGAACTCCCAATCCCTGTGCACCACATGCTCCAGTAACCTCAACCTCATTACCACAATCAACAGAACTTGCTGGAGGGACAGGTTCATACCCCAGAGACTGGCCATGCTATGGAACAGACTTTCCATACATGTCAAACAGAGCACCTCATTGGCCTTCTTCAAGAGAAATCTTGATGAGTGGATGAGAAATAGAAAATTCACCCCAAGGATTACTCCACTGGCTCTTCTTGAAAGAGGCACTGGGAACTAAGGTCGGGTGGCATGATGCCAGGGTAATCCTATGGGCTAGGCTTGTAAAGGCTCCAGTGCCATTAGCCTTGTACACACCTATGAACCTATGAGGTGCCTCCCTAGCTACTTTCCTCAAGCCTTGTAATGTAGGGTCTGAGATCTGAGCCTGTCTCAACTCTATCTCTGTGACGTTTCCCAGCTCCCCTTCCACAGGAAGTCTGGTATCTTCTGACAGCAGTGCCTCACTGTCATCCTGGGTACTACCACTCATCTCTGCCTTTGCAGTCACCCTGTCAAAGGGAACATGAGTATCTACCAGCTTCGTCAGGCTCACTGCTACAAGGACCTACCAGAAGGTGTGGCTCATCTTCAGGCTCACTGCTACAGGGTATCTCTCTCCCTAAATTAGCCACATCACCAGTCCTGGCTCCAGGGTTGCAGTCTGTTTGGGTCTCTCTGAGGCTACCAGACCCACATGCCTGTCTCCAAGCCTGCGTGTCATTGCATGCACACAAGGTACTGCATTATCAAAATCATTCCCTATCAAGACATCTGCAAAGATATCCTCCAACACACCTACTTATGTGGTTTCTATTCCACCCTCCCAATCAAGGTGTACCCTGGCCAAAGGTATTTGGAATGGGATCCCTCCTAAAGTTCTAACTGGAGTGAACTATCCAAGGAAGTACTGCTCTACTTTAACCAGTGCAGGCTTCAAAATTGTTATATCAGAAGCTGTGTTTCTCTTGGCAGTGGCTTGATTTCCATCCACCAAGAAAGGATACAAACTCTGGTGGTAGTATGGTACTCCTGTTGTCTTCAGTCAACTTACCACTGGCATTCTGTTATTTCCACTTGCTTGCTTCCCCACCTTTTGTCTCCATGGGCATCTATATGCTACATGGCCCCACTAGTTACATTTAAAACATTTAGCCCTTGATCGTGGCAGTGTTCCCAAACTAATGGCTTCCCCTGTTACTGGCAGACTCTGTTGGGGCGGTTTAGGCTGCTCACCATGGGTTCCCTTTTATCCATGTGCAGCCCTGGGTATTCCTTTTCTGTGCAGTGATGTCCTGTTTGCTAAGTATAGAGCCCCGTTTTCCCCAGCTTATCTGCAGAGTTACATTCCCTGTCTGCCAACCAAATTCTCAAGTCCTCATGAAATTGTTAAGGGCTTGTTCCCTCACCAATAAGTCTGCCAGACCTTAGAAAGTGGTGACCTGACACTCACTTGCTCACCTATGAAATAAGTGCGTAACTCAGCAATATAATTACACACACTTTCATCTGCCTTCCGTCTATGCTCACAAAACTTTTTTTCTGTAAGCTTCAGGTGTTAACTTAAAACATTCCAATAAGCATTTTTAATGGTATCATATTTAAGCAATCAATATCAGACAATTAAGAAACAGCAGTTACAGCTTTACCATGGAGTAAGGGGCTCAGGAACCATACCCAGAGCCCTTGGTCAACATTATACTGTTTGCATACTCTTTTAAATATATGAATAAAACTATCAAAATTATCACCCTCTGTAAATTGTGGAAGAAATGTACTGACTTTTATTGCTTCTGGGGTGTGGTTATTCCTTTCCCCATGACCTCCATGACCCTGGTGAAGAGTCAGCATCTCCCTCTCATGTTGATGCTGCTTCTCCTTTTCATGATCCTGGTGAAGAGACAGCATCTCCCTCTCATGTTGATGCTGCTTCTCCTTTTCATGATCCTGGTGAAGTCAGCATCTCCCTCTCATGTTGATGCTGCTTCTCCTTTTCATGATCCTGGTGAAGAGTCAGCATCTCCCTCTCATGTTGATGCTGCTTCTCATTTTCATGATCCTGGTGAAGAGTCAGCATCTCCCTCTCATGTTGATGCTGCTTCTCCTTTTCATGATCCTGGTGAAGAGTCAGCATCTCCCTCTCATGTTGATGCTGCTTCTCCTTACATGATCCTGGTGAAGAGACAGCATCTCCCTCTCATGTTGATGCTGCTTCTCCTTTTCATGATCCTGGTGAAGAGTCAGCATCTCCCTCTCATGTTGATGCTGCTTCTCCTTTTCATGATACTGGTGAAGAGTCAGCATCTCCCTCTCATGTTGATGCTGCTTCTCCTTTTCATGATCCTGGTGAAGAGTCAGCATCTCCCTCTCATGTTGATGCTGCTTCTCCTTTTCATGATCCTGGTGAAGAGTCAGCATCTCCCTCTCATGTTGATGCTGCTTCTCCTTTTCATGATCCTGGTGAAGAGTCAGCATCTCCCTCTCATGTTGATGCTGCTTCTCCTTTTCATGATCCTGGTGAAGAGTCAGCATCTCCCTCTCATGTTGATGCTGCTTCTCATTTTCATGATCCTGGTGAAGAGTCAGCATCTCCCTCTCATGATGATGCTGCTTCTCCTTTTCATGATCCTGGTGAAGTCAGCATCTCCCTCTCATGTTGATGCTGCTTCTCCTTTTCATGATCCTGGTGAAGAGTCAGCATCTCCCTCTCATGTTGATGCTGCTTCTCCTTTGCATGATCCTGGTGAAGAGTCAGCATCTCCCTCTCATGTTGATGCTGCTTCTCCTTACATGATCCTGGTGAAGAGTCAGCATCTCCCTCTCATGTTGATGCTGCTTCTCCTTTTCATGATCCTGGTGAAGAGTCAGCATCTCCCTCTCATGTTGATGCTGCTTCTCCTTTTCATGATCCTGGTGAAGTCAGCATCTCCCTCTCATGTTGATGCTGCTTCTCCTTTTCATGACCCTGGTGAAGAGTCAGCATCTCCCTCTCATGTTGATGCTGCTTCTCCTTTTCATGACCCTGGTGAAGAGTCAGCATCTCCCTCTCATGTTGATGCTGCTTCTCCTTTTCATGATCCTGGTGAAGAGTCAGCATCTCCCTCTCATGTTGATGCTGCTTCTCCTTTTCATGATCCTGGTGAAGAGTCAGCATCTCCCTCTCATGTTGATGCTGCTTCTCATTTTCATGACCCTGATGAAGAGTCAGCATCTTCCTCTCATGTTGATGCTGCTTCTCATTTTCATGACCCTGATGAAGAGTCAGCATCTCCCTCTCATGTTGATGCTGCTTCTCATCTTCATGAAACTGGTGAAGAGTCAGCATCTCCCTCTCATGTTGATGCTGCTTCTCATTTTCATGATCCTGGTGAAGAGTCAGCATCTCCCTCTCATGTTGATGCTTCTTCTCATTTTCTTCAGCCTCCAAACACCACAGTCTCTCTGCTGATTCCAATTCCAAATGTTTGGCCTCCAGTTCAAATCTCTTTAACTCTAGATTGGTTTTTAAGTCCTCTAAGGAAAAGTAACTGTCCTGTTTCTGTGGGCTGCAAATTCCCATCACCAGACTGGTTATCCTCCTGGATGGTGGTCTGAGCTGTGACTGAGGCTGAACTCATTTCCTCTTTAGTCATGTTGGCATACACTGGTTCTTTGGCTTTGCACACCTTGGTGAACTGGTTCTTTCTCAGCTTGCCATAATCCTCTGCTGACATCTCTGTCTGCTCTCCCTGAATACTAAACTAAACTGACAAAAAATAAATAAATAGAAGTGCTGTGAAATGGAACTTTGAATGTTCACCTTGTGGCTGCTTGAGAGTGCACCTTTAGTGACAAATGCGAATAGGCTACATAAGTTCAATATCCACACCACTGCTCACCAATATGTCCAGTGTGGGGATGCCACAATAGGCATGATCTCCCTTTGACAAATCAAAACTGAGTAGGGTCAAGTGTTTGGAGATTACCTATATCTTTGTTGGTAAGGTTCATGATGATTTGCTCCATGGCCTTGCAGATAAGACTAGTCAGGCTAATAGGTCTATAGTTCCCAGGGCCAGTGGAAGTACCACCTGTGTGCAAGGGAATAATGGTGGCCATTTTCCATTCAGCTGAGACGAAGCCAGTGCTTAGGCTAAGAGTGAAAAGAGTACCCAATGGTGCTGGTGATTCTTGTGGGATCCCATGTAGGATGCAGCCTGGGATGTTATCAGGACCCATAGATGCTGTGTTTTTGGCCTTAGAGAGGGTGTTCATGACCTGCCCTTTAGAGATACAAGGTAGGGGACAGGTGTTAGGGATGTCATGGGGCACATGTGCCAGGGACAGGGGAGTGAAGTTTTCACAGAACTTGTTGGCCAATAGATTAAACATGTCCATAGGCTCAGTATATGTGGTATCATTAAATTTTAGTAAAATTTTTTTTTGCTAAAATTTTTTTTTACTAAAACAAAATTTTACAACTAATAGAAAAGTTGCAGTAAAGGTGTAAAAACAGCTAAAGAGCTTTTCAAACAAGATAGTAACATGTCCTGGTTTACCTTATATCCTGAGGATTGCATTCTTGTGGTAGTGCATATTTATAGAACCTCATCTGTTGCAGTGTAGTCCAAGAATTTACTAATGCTTTGGGTCTGGACTTTAACAAAGACAAACTTTGTTTTGACCAGTGTAGGAGAAGGGAAAGATAAGGGCCCATGTAATTAGATACAGGAATTACATAAGGCCATCTAATTAGGTATAAAAATATTCCATATTATAGAACTCATGATAGAGAATAATTTTACAAAGGTGCAAAGTCATATTTTGCAGCAACTCCAAATGGAAAAGTGTAGATTCAGTACCTTAAGAGGGAGAATTAATGCAGTCAAAATGGTGCTTATGCCTTGTGCATTGCATTAGACTTAGTGGGGAGTATTCAAATTTAACAAGTTACCCACAACTACAAGATGTACAAATTTTGCTAGAATGGTATGTAGTTGGTGAAAGAGGAAATAGGTTCATAGCTGAATACCAGGCTAACTGCCCTGAATGGCCATTTTAAGCCTAGCCAAAGCCTGTGGTCAGAATTAAAACCTGCAACTTGAGTGTATGAGACAAAGATCTTAACCATTATGCCAAACAAACAGAGGACAATGGCATTGAAAGGCAATGGAAGTTGGGAACAAGTGCACTTCCAGACACAAGTTATAGCACTTGGTGTTGCACAGCTGTCCAGTCTTTCAGCAGGAAAGCAATGATGAATTGTAAGTTGGTGTGTGATAGCATATAATGAGGCAAAACACTGTGGAAAGACACATAAAAGGACTGGAAGAAGGCATTGGCACTACTGGGGTATAAAAGATAGGGGCTAGAAGAACATGCTTATTAAACCTAATAGGCTTCTTCTAGAAAGTCACCAAATCCCTGGATGAAGGTAAGACAGTGCATACTGCCTATCTTGACCTAGCCAAAACTTTTGAAACAATCCCCCATTCAGATATCATCAAGAAAATCTCCCAGCTGGAGATTAACCCATATGCCACTAGATGGGTAGCCAATTGGCTCACTGACAGAACATATGCTGTCAGTGTTGGTGACTCCGCCTCTACCAGTAGACCCGTCACCAGTTGCACACCACAAGTATCTATGCTTGGCCCTTTACTGTTTGTAATCTATTTCTTGGAAGTCCAGGCTAAAGTAGATGGCCTTTGGCTTACCAGGTTCACTGATGATTGCAAATTGCGTGCAATCATTGAGTCCCCCAGTGATGTTAACATATTACAAGTGGGGTAACACAAACAAATGACTAGTGCCAAAGCCACTGTCTAAAATTAAATGCAAAGAAGTACATTATAATCTCCCTTGGCAAAGTGGAATTCCCTGCTAATTACAGTATTGACAGCACCTCCCCCTAAGTTCAAACCCAGTGGTGCAAGATCTGGGAACACAGGTAGATAGCAGTCTTAACTTCAATGAACAAGTTTCCACAGTGGTAAGGAAAGCATTCTACATTGCACACCTCATAAGTAAGGGCATCACATCTAGGTCTAAGGATGTTATAACTCCACTGTACTCGACCCTCATTAGACCACTAATAGAGTACAATGCTCCATTCTGCATGTATCTCACCAGACACCTGCAGCAGCTGGAGTCCACAGAGGTTCCTCACTGAGAAAATAAGGGCCTCCAAACCATGACTTACGTGGATAGACTGAAAGCTGAAAGCCCTGTCACTGTACTATGTATTGTATAAGCTGTTGAGAGCTGACTTATGCCTGGCCTACAGGGCAGTGTCTGACCCTGCCCTGATGGATATGCTGCACATCCGCAAGTGAAATAGCACATAAGTAATTCACACTAGGGATCTTAACCTAGCCTGTGACATTAACAGAGCATACTGGACAGACAGATATATCTCCTAGAGACTGTCACTAATCTGGAATAAACTTCCAATTCACGTGACCTCACTGACACTATTCAAGTGCAACCTGGACAAATGGATAGGAGAACGCAAATTCATCCCACGGTTGGCACCCATGTCCCTCATGGACAGGGGTAGTCAGTGTTTATCACAGACTCAGTATGCAAACTATGTGCATTGATCCAAGGATAATTTAGGTAACTCAAGATTAATATGGCTCGGCTTGTAAGGGCTCTAGGGCCACTAGCCTAGTAACTTCCTATGAACCTATGAACCTAGGAAGTGATTGGAGATAATGAGCAGGTGCTGAGGGCACTAAGAAAAAGAGTCAGAGCAGTGTGAAAAAAACTGAGTATTAGAATATGGGCCTTAAGGTCAGGGGTTGGGAGAAACAGGGGTAAAGAGGTTATTTTTATTCTTTCCAGCAGTTACAAAACAAATATTCTATTCTAGCCCAAAACTTTTTAGGATGTATACAATTGTAAAATATCTATTTCAGAATGAATTTAAGAAAGAAGGGCTGAAGGAATGAGAAAGCAGTTTAGAACAAATGTGGTAGAGTAAAAATTGAAGCATGCAGGGCCTATACAAACTGTTGTGCCATGAAAGTTCTGTAATTACAATTCATAAAGTGCAGACAGACTGGGAAACACAGGAAGATGAAAGACATAATGATGCCTAACTGTCAGAGGTTTGCAGTAATTATCATACACAAACATTTGGCAAAAGTGTGGGATCCGTAGTTGGCATCCGACACTTTGTGATTTTCACTCACAATAGGTCATCTCAACAAACTGGTAAGAAATAAGAAAAACATCTTTAGGAATAGATATCTTTCGGTTTTCAGTCACTCATTTAAAATAAGATAATACAGACTGACCCATGTACAAGGATAAGGGGTCGATAAGGTATTTTTAAACATCCAGCCTCCTGTTTATTTAACTTACTACCTATTTTTACAGAATGGATTTGATAAAATGTGATGCAGTTTCATAATAAATTAAAAGAAGTTGCCTATGTTACATTGATATAACACACTGTCACACTTATCCACATGTACGCATGCTCACACACACACACACACACACACACACACACACACACACACACACACACACACACACACACACACGCGTACATCTGATTTGTGTGTGCATTAAGCCAGCTTGTGCTGAGTAGCTTTTTGCACATAAAAATCTATAACATACCTATCCAGGTGGCACAGAGGGAAAAGCTCTGATATACCAAGTTTGAAATTTGAGTTCAAGTAGAAACCCAGGGGCCAAATGGAAGACAGAATGAGCAGCCAATGAACATCTCTCTTTTTTTTTTTATGTATGGTAGCCCTGGTGGGGACAAAATTGCTCGTAGAAGGCAAACAGATTCTGTTGCTTCACAGACAGATGCCTTTCTTCTGTTACATATTGGCTGGACAGAGAAACTAGTAGTTAACAATTAATATTAGAAACCTGGCCTGCAGCCTGAAAGGTTCATGGCTTCTGCAGCTAAGCTTTAACCTCCACAGGAAATGCTCAGGCATTAGCAGATGAATGGAATAATCCTTGGCCTGAGGTGTTGTGAAGCAAAATAAAAATCTATAAGCACCACTCCTTCATTTTTGACCCACTTCATTTTGCTCGTATGCATGTGTCCATTTTTGTGGGGTAGCTGTTTTTCATTTATGACCTCTTATAAAGAACCCCCATGGCACTCTTTTTATTCGGCTATGGCAAATACTTGTGAAATAGCAATAAGGATATGATGGAAACTCGTTTATTGAGTCTGGCAAATGGAAGAACTTGAGGTGCTCCTATATGCTTGTATATAGTGTGAAACTGATGAAAATAACTACACATTGAGATATAACTGAATTAAAAATGGTCTTACAGCTAGCCTTTCCAAGAAAATAATAGATTATTTTCCCAGGATGTGAACAGCTTATATCTCAAACCAGAAGAATGAAACATCCTTCACAGAATCTGACAAAAAATGAAGATATACAGTACAGTAATACTAATGTTAATATATTTCTAAGTTTGCAGTCTGTGTACTACAGCATTGCAACAGTGACACTGGTGATGATGTTCATAAATTAGGAAGAATGAATACCCTTATGTTACCACTCAACAGTACTAGAACAACATTTGTTACTTGTAATTTCAACCATTCTATCCTCTTCTGTAGTAATGCCCTTATCTAATTTCATTAGACCTAGTCCTGTAACAATATCCTCTGTTCTTCTCTGTGTGACTGGAGCAACACATGAATGCCTTCATGCATGCTGTATGTATATCTGTATGTATTTATTTACTTACATTTGTTAACAGCAATAATCTATCTGAGCACAGAAATGTTTTTTCAAAAAAAGTTTTGCAGCTAAAGTAAAATACAATATACAAAAACAAAAGAAAAAATAAGCTGAAAATTATTTATTTATTTATTTTATTTTTGTTAACGGGGAGGGTCCGACTGGACACAGGTCCATTTTCAGCGGCGGCCCGGGGAGAAAATCTCCATGTTACAATAATAGATTAATACAATACAAAGCAATCAATGAAATTTAAAGTAGGACAGAGTAACATTACATGGCATGTGATAACTATAGTAGAATGTACAATTAGTATAGGCGAGGAGAGATTAACCCCCTCCCCTACAATTTTTTTTCACTTCACATTCACAAAAACATTAATAATTTTTTTTTTTTTTTTTTTTTATCCCTTCACATTCACAAAAACATTAATAAATTTACAGTCACAATACATTTGTGCTTTAGTATAACTGAGAAGTAAATAAATGCCCATAGTGGCATAATTAAAACATACGTATAGGTAGGATGCGAGTAAGAGGAGCTCTGTTAGGTATTATATTATTCTTAGATACAGATTAGAGCATTTAACAGGTAAGGAATATAGTACAGAACAGTACCAGTGTTGGTTTGTTTTCTGATATGTTTGGATGAATATGCAAGAATATCAGTAGAGCTAAGTAAGGGAAATGTTACAGTGTAGCAGAATTCTTGCAACTGAGCATAGTTATGGCTACCCTGGTGTGTAGCAAGATAATGATCTTTAATAATGAAAGTAGCAAATACATTTTGAAAATTCAAACAAAATGCCTGGGATACATACACAAACACTGCTTGCCAATGCAGTATTACTTTTCAAAGTGGTCACTGTGTGAAGAGCTGTAAAGCAAATCTGATATGTATTAGGCATTTGAAGAGTGTCAGCAGCCCAAGCAAAGGACTGCAAGATTCAAGAGAAGGATAGTGGTAATGGGAAATGCAGTATCTCAGGCTGTTGTACGGAGTGGATAAGGTGAAGGGACAGGGTTTGATTCTCACCTTCAAAAGGGAAACTGGCTAGGCTTAAAATAAATAAAAGTGCAGCTAGCCTAGTACTTACCTATGACACTATGAACATATACCTGGAGCATCTCTGCTGTAAGTCATGTGATGAATGCAAACTCTCCCAGCTGAGTGCTGCATGCTAACTCATGGAATAAAGTGCAACATAGACACTCGACTGGCACATAAAGAGCAACAAAGATGTAAACAAACTAATTAGGGGGTACCCAGCAAAGTAACAACCCTATTTATCATATACATGAGGAGGAAGTGGGGTAGCTTAGAAAGCAGAAAATGGGAGAACAGCAAGTACAGGGAAACACAGAAAGGTAAACAAAAACAATGAAAGATGTGGAGAAGGGTAAATATTTTTTTTCAGGGAAGGAACCCCATTTGTGATCTATAGAAAAGAAAAGGTGGTGAGGTAGAGAGGAATGGCTGTGGATATGTTTGAGAGAAAATGCAAGGTAGAAGAGACAGACAGATAGGAGTAGGAGAAAGACTCAGACAGCTAATAGCAGCAGACATGCAATAGGTTGGAAGAACAGTGGATGGTGACACAAACACACACACACACACACACACACACACACACACACACACACATTAAAGGGGTGGATAAGTGGTGTTGGTTTGAGTGGGCTGGAAAATAGATAAACAATGGTGAATAACATATTAGGGAGGGAAAATACCAGAAGGGGAATAGGGTAGAGACGTGGCATGGCTGGATACTGTGCAAAGAGCAACACATTCATTACTTGGCTGGGTGGGCATTACTATTGGCTGGCTGCTCATCTTGTGGCCCAGTGGGTGAGTCCTGACAGTTACAATACTCCAGAAACCATACCATGAGGTTCTTCTCTGATGGTCAAGTTAGGCATCCAGTTGCCAGTGCACTTCAGTAGCCACCACCCTCTGCAATGGACAACAGAAGATGAGAGTCAACCCTTTTAAACCACTTTATGAAGAGCAGCTTCACCATCCCTCTTGTGAAGCAAAAATGCAGGACCCCAATGACCCTTCTATACCACCTTCATTAAGGGGATCATCATCCCCTGCTCAGACAAACATGGCAGCCACTGATGATACCACATCAGATGCATTCTCAACACAGGTCCAAGTGAGCTCAGCCTCACCTCACCTCATCCCCTTACATATTTGAACTAGCACAAGGATGGCACAATGGAAATACAAATACACTGCAAACACAATCACACAATCACAGTTCTACAGTAGATTCATATATATGTCATGCACCACCATGGGAGAGTTACTGTTTCCTTCTTTGATATCCAGCCATGTTAATCTGTCACTCCTTCATTTCTGTAAAATAAAGTATGCACACAGTAGTTAAGGCAGCAGGAGAAAATAGCACAGTCTGACAGATTAAAGACTTGAGATATATAGCACAGTTTGACAGATCAAAGAATTGGGGTACATAGCACAGTTTGACAGATCAAAGAATTGGGGTATTCCTGTATACTTATACATGAAATTACTGAAAAATTAATATATTGAGATCTAACTGAAGGATAAATACTTTGCAGCATTGTATCACTGCTCAGAAAATAGAGATTCAGTTCTCCTGGATCTGAATACTTTATACCTCACACCTGAAGAGAAAAGCATACCTCACAGAATCTAACATAAATGAATAATAAATATAGCAATGCTAAGATGTTCTTAAATTTCCCATCTATTACAGTTTTGCAAAAATAACATTAGTGTTGATGTTCATAGATTATGAAGAGTATACAAATTTATTTGACAACTCTGCATTCATGGCAGAGCATTTATTATTTGGATTGGCTCCAATGCCTTGTGTTTTTACATTATTTCTCTGTTCCACCTGCATTTTCATAATGTACCTTATTGTATCTATAATGCCTGCTGTGACTATGCTTCTTGTTAATACAAACTGTTACAATGTTATGTAATTTTTATACTAACTGCCTTTGTGGAGCTTTTCTCCCCGGGCCTCCACTGAAAATGTGTTTTTCTTGGCCCAGTGGACTTTCCCAGTAAACAAATGCCAATAAATTAATAAATAATAAAAGTATTATTTGAAAAAATGACAAAAATTATCATTTGCAAATTTCAGCTATGTCTACCATCTTCCATGATAATGTATTTATCCAATTTCATTTGACTAAGTCTTGTAACAATATTCTTTGCTTTTCTTGATGTACCTGACAGACTGGTCTCTTTATGCCGAGATACCTGAGGAACAGGTGAGGGGGATCAGCTGTGTACCTCTGCCCTTTTAAGGACAGGAAAAGCTATCTATGGGTTAGGAATCCAGGGGAGACTGGAAGTGTTTTGTGAAATAAGAGACAAACCAAGGCCAAAGCAGTTAACTCGGAGATTACAGTCTATCGAAGTGTGAAAAAGTTGACAGAGGTCCTGATAAGAGTGAGTACATTGCCTAAACCAGATAATTACTGGTAAAAGACTTTGAGTGTTTCACTGCTGAAAAACCAGGTGAGAAGAGATTATGCATTGCTTTACTGTTATATTTCAAAGGAGAAACACTATTTTGTTTTTAGACTTTTATTCTGACAGAGATTTTTTTGGTTTTACTTAAACTGCTTCAATGGGACAGTCATAGCCGAGGTGGTGCAGCGGTAGCATTGTCGCCTCACAGCAAGAGGTCCTCCCGTTCGGCTGGAGCACCTTCTGTGTGGAGTCTGCATGTCCTCCCTGTGGCCACGTGGCATTCGAAAGACATGCATGAATGGGCGTGCCTTTGTTGGAGGTTGGGCCTCGAGCTGGCACCTAGGCACCATGAAAATCTACTGCCAATCATTAGCGGACCAGAGTTCCGCTGTGGCGACCCCTAACCAGGAAAAAGCCAAAAGAAAACAACTTAAACTGTTTCAATATAGGATGCATTTTATGGACTGCTAGTCCTGAAATGTGTAATGATTCAGAAACAAGCCCTTCCATTAACGTGGTTACTAAATTGAGCTGTGAATTACTGCATTTCTTTTACTTCTCATTCCTTGTTGGTTAACGTTTAATGACGTCAGTCTGGTTTTTGTTGTACCCCATGAAATACCTTATCTTTTGAGAAAAGCCATGTAGCTTTTGCTTGAATAAATCACACAGAAAATAAAAGATTCCTAAGTGCCATTTGATATGTTTTGATTGAATGGTGTCATACAGATTAGTGTTCAATAATGCTACATTCCTGTATAGCACGTTTTCAGTAAAAGGTAACATCTGTAGTTGAAATCTAAGGTATTTTCACTTACAATACAAAAGCATCACTCCATGAATCAATCAGATGCCAGTACTATAGTTTATGCCTCCTTTCTGTTGCTTTTGTCCTTAAAACACATGAATGATTTGTTTAGTCTTGTGTTGCCGAGAATGTAAAAAAATATTTTCCAGATAGTATAAGGTTAGTATAGGGTATCACATTTTTGCAGCCATTCAGAAAACAACAAGCAATTGCAGGGCAGAGGGAGGAGAATGCATGATTATATATTCCTTCTTCAGGTCAGGCCCCAAAGAGTTGGCAATGTGCACCAGTCAGGAGTACAAGGATTTCCAAATGGTTTCTATACCTTATAGTCTCTCATGCCTGCTCCTCAAATATGTTTTGCTCTTTGTGTGTTTTCCTCTACTATTTCACAGTTGTGTAATTGCAGACATTTGACTTGTAAGTTATATTTATCATTTCTTGTCTCCAGAATGTAAGGCCTTAAAGTTTATCGAATGTTAATGCATGTAAATATACTTACTAAAGCTGTTGTTCAGAGCAGAAAAATACTTGATTGTTTACGGGGTAATGTAACTTTCGTAATCCTCAAGGACATTTCTACTCATTTCTGCATGCCTTGCATCCAGTATATTTAAGAAGGCATGTTGTGACCTTATTTACTGTTAAATATGCATGTTGTACAGATATGCAAATGTATGCATATGGTAATCTGCCTTTCTCTCCAGCTGCAGGAAGACAATTTCTGAAAACTCTTGTTTTATTAATTTATTTTTATACAGACTTTTTCTGTAAAATAAATTCTTAATTATAAAATATACAGTTTTATTTATTTTATACAGGCATATTTCTTCTGTTAAATAAATTCCTAACAGTGCAATATATGTTTGCATCTGTACTGGTACATTAAGTGTTTGCAGAACAGCAACTATAGGGAAAAATTACAGTTTTTAATAACTGTTGAACTTGCATTATGTATGTGTGTGGAGTTTAATAATGATTGTCAGTGAACATAAGGTGTCTGCATTGTCCTGCAACAGTATGTGAAAAAAAATTATAGTACCTATTTATTTCAAGATATTAGAAGAGATACTGACAGCCCCAAAACATTAACAGATAAGAAGAGCTGGTTACAGTAGTCAGAGCACAGAGGTAATATTGTAGAAATGAGGCGCTGCATGGTGTTCTAATCACAGAGTGCTGCAGGTATTTATAAAATGCCTTTGAGGTTTTACACTCGTTATATGCCACAACTTAATGATCACTTGTGGTCTGAATGGGCTGCTATAAATCTACCATAACCATCCAAAAGATGAAATAATATTCTTTATATTCCTTGTTTTACATCATAGGGAAATGTAGGATGCAGTCCATAGGAAGCTAACTTCCCTGCTTAGATATTTGTAGTCATGCCAGCTGAAACTATATACGTCTTAATCAGAAAACATATCCACCTCTCCAAAAGCCAATGCAAGCTACCTCTGTTCTTCTCCTTGTAATTACATATAGAGTTATGTAATACCCTGTAGCATTTTTTCTTAGTTTGCTTTGACTTAAAATATCTCAGAAAAGATGTTGTCAGTATACTTGTGTTGCTGAACTGCCTGCAGCTTACTGCAGCAGTTACATATGTGGTTTAGAAGAAAAAATAATGATTACCTCACTATAATAGAAGCAATTTGACAAACCAGCTTATAGTCTGAATTTTTATCCTTCTAAATTTCAGGCCTTTTTTCATCATTGTAGTTCTTTAGGTTTTACCCATCTGAGGTATAGTAAGCATATGTGTTGCATCCCATAGTATGTGATTCAGATAGTATATATGAAGAAACAACACAGCTTGACTGGTAAAGCATTTAATGAATATAAAAGAATCACTAGGAAAATATTTTATTGATTTGTAACCCCTAGATGAGATGGATATGCATTTATTCATACATTTATGTTATCTATCCATCCATCCATCCATCCATCCATCCATCCATCCATCCATCCACAGCCACTTTTCCCATTTTTGTACATGGGTTTGGGGTGTCACTACAGTGGTGACAATTATCTAGAGCCAAGTTTTATGCCACCAGGTGGTTAGCCCTGACACAGCTGTTGTTTCATACCACACACTCACATGCACTCTCCCATACCTATGGTCAATTTAGAGTGTCTAATCCTCCTACCGCATATCTTTGGAATTTTTTTTGGGGGGGGGGGTTCTTGGAGGAAATGCTTGCAAACACAGAGGGGAAATGCAGACTCCGCACAGAAGGCATCACAGCCAAGAACTGATCTGGAGAACCTCTTGTTGTGAGGCAATAATGTTATCCACTGTGCTACTGTGCCAGCTAATACATTTGTGTTATCATATTCATGGTTACAGGGGCTCAGAGCCTACCTCAGCAAGCAATTTGAATAAGGCAAAGAACCATTTCTGGATGGGAAGGCAGTCCATTACAAGGCGCGCGCGCGCACACACACACATACACACACACACACACACACACACACACACTCGCACACACGCACACATGCACACACTCACACACACACACACACACACACACACACACACACACACACACACACACACACCCACACACACACACATTTATGCACACACATGCACACACAAACAGATATACTCATTCACTCACTTACAGAGCATTTTACAAGGATTACCAGGTCAGGTATCTCCATGTCTTTGCCTGTGAACTGCAGGACCTGGTGAAAACACACATGGGCATGTAGAAGACTTGCAGACCCAGTGGAAAGGTTCCCACCCAGAAACAAATGCTAGAAGCTATACTACTGCTATTCCTCCTAATTAGGGGATACCTTAAATTAGTCTTTAATCAACCACTGTAATGTACATACATATATAAGGACATAAGAAATGTGCTGGTCAGTCTAAAGTGAAAAAGAAGCAGGATACATAGAATGGTGAAAAGAAAATGCCAATCTATTTTCCATTTCATTGCTAAAAGATATGTGCTGTAAAGTTTACTTTCTCTATTTACATTATTTCTTACCCAGAGCTGTCAAATACTTTCTAGGAACATAAAATAATGACTATCTTGTATGACTCTTGTACATGTAGCATTTCTTTTATGCCATTTGTGAAGAACAGATGATACACTTTTTGTCTTTTTCCTCTGATTAATTATACATACTTTTTCTGTAAATTACATTTGGGTGGAAGTAATATTTTTCCAAGGTCAGCACATCCTTTCCTAGGGATGTGGTGAACTCTGAGTTGTTTTTATACTTTAAGTAGGGCAAACTTATTTATTATTTTAGATCTTGCTTATATCTGAAGTGCCATTTCAGTCACTGACCTCAAATGATTGTTCTTCTCCATTAATTCATACTTTGTCCTCTGCTACTTCTTAAAGGCTGATCATCAGGATCTGTGTCATTAAGTCTTTTTTAACTCTGATTGCATTTTAAATCAGAATGAATTATGATATAAATTTGCAATATATAACATTAACTATGAAACAAAACTATATACAAGGTCCACAACAAAACTTGACATTGAACAAACCAGTACAACTTTTCCAATAGGTCTTTGAGTTTTTGCTAAGGTAAATGTTTGTATGATATTTGGTGTTGTGTTATACACTGTTTGTAATTCCTTATTACATACATTCTTTGCGAAGCAGATACATTCAGTAAAAGACATGATATTTTAACTTTTCAAATGTATTGTGATGACTTTCCTGACAATAGCAAGAATGGAGAGGCACTTGTATCTTAGGTATGGAATCTGGAAATAATCACGTGAAGCCAATTAGCACACTATTTGAAACTAAAATTGTTTCATGTAATAACATTCAGTTTGAAGTATAAGAAGAATTTAGCCAGTGACTCACTATATTTATAATGGCAGACTTAGCATACAATTCAATATTAGAAAATCCAATTCCACTTTCTTCCCAGCTTTTTATATGCCAATCAAAAGTAAGAGCTGAACTTATAGTTACTGATATGCAAATTTGCTTCACGTGATTATACAGTGTAAAATGATTGTTCCATTTCGGGTAGAATTCAGAAACATTGCTAAAGTATTATGGTCAAGCAATTATACTGTTGGAAACTTTTTGATTTTATTTAATGCACGAATTGCAGATTCCATACATAAAATACAAATGTGTCTCCTTTGATTCATTCTAGCCATTGCTGGGAAAGTCATCACAATAAATTGGAAAAGTAAAAAATATCTCTTTTACTGAATTTATCTGCTTAGTCTTTTAATGTACCATTGTCAAAACACAGATAGACAGACAGACAAATGCACACACACAAATGCAAAGACATCTACAATTATAACATAATTTATATACAAATCTTCAAAAGTCTTCTTTATCATTTAATATATATTATCGTGTTGTAAATGTCACATTTATTTAACACTAGCAATTTAATAAAATTGATTATATATCGCTTGTTAATATAGTACTGAAGTTTAAGGTAATATGTTAACTAGTTTCATCTTGTAGTCTGAGTCAGTTTCCTTCAGTCTGTCCTTAGCCTAGTAATGCCCTATGATCCTATGATCCTATCATTAAGAAAAAAAGTCAGTTAAGCACACATGATCTCAGGTCGCTCTAATCAAGAACATCTGTGACCAATGGGCTTAAGTGTATAGTAAACAAATAATATGAAAATGAAAGCTCTGCAATACTTTTGTCACAAAGCATGCATTATCAATGATACAATGGCATGGTTATGGAATACATAATGACATGACTTATTTTTTTTCTCTTTTATTGCCTGGAATAGAATAATTAGTGCTCCTGCCCTGAAATTATCCAGCTGAATAATTCAAACAAGAGAGCCCATATTTAGTCTCTTAAAATAACAGTTTATTTAATGTGTGCACGTGTGTGTGTGTGTGTGTGTGTGTGTGTGTGTGTGTGTGTGTGTGTGTGTGTGTGTGTGTGTGTGTGTGTGTGTATCTGTGTGCATGCATGTGTGTATGTGCGTGTGTGCATGCATGTGTGTATGTGTGTGTGCATGCATGTATGTATATGTATGTGCGTGTTAAAAAGTAATATAAGTAAATATTCTCTTGGAAAGTATTAGCTGAATCGCTTTATAGTTTTGTTTTGCACCCTTCAGTAGTCACTAGAGATTATCTAAGCAAATGCTGAAAGCCTATTTAGTTTCCTTAACCTGGTAATTGGATTCTCACAAAGCCTGTTATTTAGTTTCCTTAACCTGGTAATTGGATTTTCACAAAGCCTGCTATTTACTTTCATTAACCTGGTAATTGGATTCTCAAAAAGCCTGTTATTTAATTTCCTTAACCTGGTAATTGGAGTCTCACAAAGCCTGTTATTTAGTTCCCTTAACCTGGTAATTGGAGTCTCACAAAACCTGTTATTTAGTTCCCTTAACCTGGTAATTGGAGTCTCACAAAGCCTGTTATTTAGTTCCATTAACCTGGTAATTGGAGTCTCACAAAGCCTGTTATTTAGTTCCCTTAACCTGGTAATTGGAGTCTCACAAAGCCTGTCATTTAGTTTACTTAACCTGGTAATTGGATTCTCACAAAGCCTGTCATTTAGTTTACTTAACATGGTAATTGGATTCTCACAAAGCCTGTCATTTAGTTTACTTAACCTGGTAATTGGATTCTCACAAAGCCTGTCATTTAGTTTCCTTAACCTGTTAATTGGATTTTCACAAAGTCTGTCATTTAGTTTCCTTAACCTGGTAATTGGATTCTCACAAAGCCTGTTATTTAGTTTCCTTAACCTGGTAATTGGATTCTCACAAAGCTTGTGATTTAATTTACTTAACCTGGTAAATGGATTCTCACAAAACCTGTTATTTAGTTTACTTAACCTGGTAATTGGATTCTCACTGGACACAAGAGGCTATTGTCAGGTGAAAGTCTAGACGGTAAGAAAACAGTGGAGAAAATTTAAACGGCATACAGTTATGACAATTATAAAGACTGTAACAAACACTCACAATATAAAAAGTGCAGAAAGACACTAAAGCAAACAATCTAAATTATCATTAGTATTCAGCCTCAAAGAAAGACAACTCCAAGTCATGTAACGTATGTCTTTACATAATATTCTTATGTGATGCCTCTCCACACACACACACACACACACACACACACACACACACACACACACACACACACACACACACACACACACACATGCATCAAGGTAATGGAATTGAGGGCATCAAAGTTAAAAGTTTAATATAATTCCTTTTTACCTGGGAAATGTGTTAAAAGGAATTGCATATGTCTTGAGCATGTGCATCCCAAAGAATTAGTGAAGAGGTTTGGAAGTTTTTTCAGTACAGTGAGCTGTTTTAAACAAATGTGAGTGCCTGGATGTTTGAACTGTGACAGATATACAGAAAGGAATGGGAAGAGATGAAGCTGGCTGGTTTGAATTCTGGTTACACTGACAAGATTGCATGATTTTGGCAATAACCTAATTTTGCCAGGTTGACTGGGTTAATTCAAAATCATCCTGTGAATTCTCTGGAAATGTTTGAGATCAAAGGAGAAACGTGAATGGAAACTCAAATAACAACAAAATAAGCAAACTACCAAATTAAATAAAATGAAGCCAAGAAAGCAGTCAAAGAAAAATATATTAATTTCATATATAACACACAGAGACTGAGACTGGAGGGTAGGTAAGGAACTGACATAAAGAAAATGAAAAGTTTTTAGAAATAATTGGTGAAGAGATGTGAAAGCTCAATATAGTACTACAACTGAAAATAATGTTCAAAGCAGTATTGAAAAGTGCATCAGGAAGTGCTGCTATAACATTATCTGACCAAGGGTGGAATTTATTGCCATTATGCAAACATGTAAGGTCAATTGGCAAGCATCATAAAGAAGCATAACAAAGGCATGATTCACAGCGGCTATTTATGCCAAGGAGAGATGGCCATGAAGAGGTGAAAAGCAAATGAAGTTATAATAATATGGTAAATGAGAAATGGTGTAAAACTGATATGCTAAAAAGTCCTTCTCCTGCCTGTTTAAAATTCATTGTCATAAACTGTTGCGTTTCCGCACCAACCACAGAATTTGTTCTAAAAAGTGTAATCACAGCTGCTCTGTTTACTTTGCAATTCAGGAAGATGCTGTCCTTTCCTGTTAACCTATAGATATTTCCTGGTGTGAGATGTCTGTCCTGGATATGCGTAAACTTGACTGCACCCAGTGGAGCTCATGGCCAAAAAAGGCAGAGATATGAACAGACAATAACATATTATAATTTTGAGAATCAGAAAATTCTTTATAGAATCAGATTTCACATGGATATTATAAGGATCTTAGTGAACATGTATGCCCCTCATGTTACCGATGGGATGAATGAAGTTCCTATCCCTGTGAATACTAAGGCATGTATAACTGTTAATATACTTGCCACATTGAGTTTCTAGAGACAGACTGGGGACACCTCGGGTATTTCACAGGCTCCTACCTTGAGGATAATTCCGCCATTCTTGAATGTACTCTTGGCATGTGTGGATCAGTACATCTATTTCTCAGTGTCAGATGAAGACCAATGCCAGACTATGTGTATCTTTTATGGGGTGGCACATTTCCTTAAGGTACTTAGTATGAAAATAGGAGGTACTGCCCGCTATGTCAGGGATCAGTGATTTTGCTTCATGACAGTGATTTAACGTTAAGCAAAGCCATAGATTTGTCAAATCCATGAGTTCTCAGAAAGGCAAACAAGTATGCTTACAAGTGATAAGAGCATGGTTTCAACAGCGTCTAGAGCAAACGTAGACAGCATGCAGCACGTGGCAAGCAGAAACAGGCCTAAGCATGTGGCAGCAGCAACTCTTATGAGTGTGGCAGGAAGACCCATAGCATTCTAGCAAGTTCCAAGACTAGCTCAGTAAAAAGGGCATGCTCAGTGCAGTAGAAGAGTGAGCCAGCAAAACCCAAGTCAAGTCTTATTGTTAACTGTCATAATTGTGGTGCCAATCATGAGTATAAAAGACAGATGTACTTAGCATTTGGTCAGAAAATGCCACACGTGTAAAAAATGGAACCATTTTTAAAAGTTTTGTAAATCAAGTAAGGCTCATTCAGTTATTAAGAAAGTTCACTCAAAAAAGCAAGTTGATCATATGGAAAGCTGCAATGCTACTTTCTATGTAGATGGCGTATCAGCGGTCAGTGACAAAGTTAATGCAATAGATTTGTTGTCAAAGAATAAAGCATTTTGTACTGTCCTGATCAATGGTAAACCCACAGAGCTTAAAGGAGACAATGGTTCAAAGTGTAATGTAATGTCAGCAGAAACATTTGCTAAAGTGAGGGCTGGTGAGCAACTTAATTTGGGCAACTGTGCATAGCTTGTTGCCTATGGAGGTGAAGAGATTCAGACCAAAGGTTCAGCAGTGCTTTTATGCTAGTCGACTGGGGAAAGTTACAGCTTGCAATTTTATGTAGTCTGAAGACCTGTGCAGTTATTATTAGGTCTCAGAGACAGTTTGAGAATGAAACGGCTTTCTTTTAACAAAGAACTCCATCATGTAAGCACATGTCCCAGTTCCAGTTTTACTGATGCTATTTTCTCAGAGTATGCTGATGTTTTCGACATCAAGCTAGGCAAACTTCCAGTTCTGTACTCAATGAAAGTAGACCCAGAGGTCAGTCCAGTGGTCAGACTTGCAAGGAGAGTTCCAACAGCTATGCAGGACAAAGTTAAGGTCCAGTTAGACAAAATGGTGCAGCAAGGTGTGATTTGTCCAGTCAGAGAACCGACTGAGTGGGTGTCTTCCATGGTAGCTGCTCATAAGAAAAATTTAGATGAAATCAGAATATGCACTGACCTGAGAGACTTGAAAAAGGCATTAAAAAGACCTCATCATCCTGTGCTTACAGTTGAGGAGACTGCAACCCTCATGCCAAATGCCACTGTTTTTTCTGTCGTAGATGCAAAGAGTTCATTTGGCAAGTAATGCTTAATCACACATCTTTACTACTGACTACATTCAGTACCCCATTTGGTCGATACAGATTCTTCATGATGCCTTTTGGAATAAATTCTACCAGTGAAGTCTTTCAGCGTGCAATGGCACAAATTTTTTCAGGCTACCCATGTGCTATAATAGTTGATGATTTACTGGTTGGAGGCAATGGTGACACAGAGCATGACAGAAACCTCAGGAAAGTTCTGGACAGAGCGCGTGAAGTGAATTTAAACCTCAATCATGTGAAGTGCAAATCCAGATTATGAGAAGTTACTTATTTAGGTCATTTATTTACCAGTACAGGCTTACAACCAGATCCTTCCAAGTAAGCAGCCATTCTTGAGATGCCAGCTTCAGACAATGTCCAAGCTCTACAAAGTTTTCTTGGCATGGTTAACCATTTGAACAAATGTATCCCTGACTTTAGTGAGTTATCAGCCCCTTTGAGAGAGATGACATGCAAAAATGTTGCATGGCCATGGTTAGAACAACATCAGAGACCATTTGATAACCTCAGACAGCAAATTGCTAACCCTCCTACATTAAGATACTATGATGTCCACAAACCAGTAGTTCTTTCCTGTGATGCTGCATAATTTGGTCTTGGTGCAGTTACTCTTCAAGAGGGCAGACCAACTGCCTATGCATCTAGAACTCTTACCCAAACTAAGACGCAGTATGCTCAAATTGAAAAGGAACATTTGGCAATTGTGTTTCCATGTTCAAAATTCCATGATAATATTTATGTCTGAGCTATCCAGATAGAAACTGACCATAAACCTCTAGTCAATAATTTATAGAAGCCTATGCATTCCACTCCAGCAAGACTAAAAAGAATGATGCTGAAATTGCAAAAGTACAATTTCAAAATGGTCTATACAAGAGGAAAACTTCTTTACCTTGCTGATACCTTATCCAGATCACCCAGAAATACCACGGAACAGCTTGATGCAGAGAGTTTTGACTTTGATGTCATAGAAGTGCATAATTTTTCTACCATGAGACTTGATGAGCTGAAAGATCATAGAAAGACTGATCCAATTTTGCAAAAGCTCAACCATCTTCATCAATGTAGGATAGCTGTCAAAGGAATCCTGGATACTGCCAGAAGTAAAACCTTACTTTCCATACAGAGATGAGATTCTGATGAAAGATGGCATCCTTTTCAAAGGTCCAAAAGTTATTGTTCCTACTTCCTTACAACATGAATACATTCAGATTTTGCATCATGGCCACCCAGGTTCTGATTCTACCAATTGAAGGGTGAGAGGACTAGTATTTTCACCTTCTCTAGCAAAAGCCATTGATAAAGTGCTTTCTTCTTGTTCAATGTGCAACAGTACTAAGCCGCATTTGCAAAAAGAGCTACTTCAGCTAAGCAAATTCTTGAAGTACCTTAGTCAGCAGTAGCAACTGACATATTTGAGTGGAACAATCAGCATTACTTAGTGTTGGTAGACTCTTATTCAAACTGGTTTGAGATCAATTTGCTACATAACCTAACATCCAGTGCTGTTATTACTAAGATGAAACATAATTTCTCAGTCTGTGATAGTCCACACAAAATTATCTGTGACAACAGTTCTCAGTTTAACAGTCAATTGTTTCAGATATTGGCTAAAGAGTGGGACTTTATCCATGTTACTAGCAGTCCTGAATATCCACAGTCAAAGGACCTTGCTGAACATGCAGTATAGAGTGCAAAGCAATTACTGGAGAAGTCAATGCATGACAATACCAAGATCTTCTTCAATTTATTCTCAGAAATATAACCCATGACAACCAACTTGGCCTGCTCAGAGGCTTCTATCTAGGCAAACCAGAACAACCTTGCCTCTCAGTTTTAATTTGTTGGTGCCCAATGCTAAAAACAAAAGAGTAATCAAAGTCCAACTTTTTAAGAAGTGCTCTTTTCATAAGTTCAGCAATGATAAAATGAACAGATTTCTTTGTCTGCTAAAAGAAGGAGAGACAGTGAGGATACAAATGGAGAAAGGTTTTGATCAAATAGATCAAGTGAGAGGTAGATTTACCAAGGCAATATACTACTTAGTGGAATCTAAGGGCATGGAGTACAGGAAAAAATGCAGACATCTTCTTCCTGTATCAGAAATTATATCACAGCATCGTACCTGTGATACAAACTCTAGATCTCAGAGCAACCCTGATAATGTCCGTACTGAAGAACATGTCTCAGTATCCATTCCCATTTCTGATGATGTTCCAGATGTCCCCAAAGTTGAACATTTCTTGAAGACAGTCCCCATTGCTAAATCCAATTCTGACTTTTTTGTTACATGCTCGGGTCGTATTTTTAGACCTAGTGTAAAATACACAGCAACCTGGGCATAATTGTTTTATATCTGTCTAATTTTGTGCACTTGCATGCCAGATAATTAGTTTTGTATAACTGCATGTCAGAAGATCATTTCTGTAAATTGCATGTCATTGAGTACTGTCATTTCATATATGTACTATTTCTCAAAGAGGGAGGCTGTAGATCAGAGTGTATGTACCTTTAAGAGCCATTTCCAGATGTAAGCATGTTCATATCAATACTGAGCATGTGCAGGCAGCAGTGCCATGAGAGAACAGCTACAGTATTAACATGTATGAGTGCGGTAGTTAAACTGTTTATAAGTTTAACTTGAAGTTACAAAGCCTCATTTCTGATGTGTTTGTGTGTAATAAAGCTGCTTGAACTGAACCCACAAATGTTCGTCTGTTTTATCCTGACCAGACGTGCAACAAGGAGCTATTGAAATTATGGGGACTCTGAGCACTCCAAGTTCCACAGGAAAGAAGTATATCCTAGTGGTAGTAACTTATGCTACTAGATACCCTGAAGCAGTGGCTCTGTCCTCCATCAAGGCAGATAAGGTGGCAAATGCTTTAGTAGAGCTATTTGGCAGAGTAGGTTTCCCAAGAAAATTTCTGACTGACAGAGGTTCCAATTTCATATCAGACCTGCTGACTTGTGTGTGGGAGCACTGTGGGGGAAACACCTAAAGACAACCCCCTACCACCGCCAGACTAATGGTCTTGTGGAGAGATTAAACTCTACACTAAAGACCATGCTATGTGCATTTGCAAACCAGTTTAAGAGGGAGGGGGACAAAGATTTGTCCTATCTGTTGTTTGCTTATGGAAAGGTACCCCAGGAATCCACAGGTTTTTCAGCCATTGAGTAGCTGTATGGGTATATGGTTTGGGGAACTCTAGGTTTGTATTGAGTGAGAGGTTGTGTGTATCCCACAAGGAGTCTGTTGTGGCATATGTCCTAAATCTCAGGACAAGGCTTAGGGAGCTCATGGTCTTGGCCCAGGAGAACCTGGCAGGAGCCCGGCAGCAGAGACAGGTCTGGTATGACAGGAATGCTCGAGCCAAAGAGTATGCTGTAGGACAGCAGGTGATGGTGCTCATTACTGTCAGACACAATAAACTGCAGGCAGCTTGGGAAGACCCCTTCAAGGTGGTAAGGAAGGTCAGTGATGTTAATACATAATAGAACTGCTAGGCAGGAGGCAAGGGCACAAATTATACCATGCTAACATGATGAAGCCTTAAAATGACAGAGAGGCCCTTGTGCTGAGTATTTGCAGTGGATGGCAGGAGGAGTCTAAGTGGGACCTGCTGACTGATCTCCTCAGTGAGGCTCAGACTGACACCTCAGTGGAAAGGGTTGCAATGTCCCAGCAGCTATCCACTACCCAGGTTTGAGAAATCTGAGCAGGGTTATAGGTGACTGGGGACATGTTCACTGGGAAAAAAGGGTACGCCCACTTTGTGCACCACCATGTGGACACAGGGCCCCAAAGTTCTATAAAGCAGGCCCCTTACAGGGTGTCTGAATGAGTCAGACAGACTCTGAAGGAGGAGATACAGGAGATGCTGGAACTGGGAGTAATTCAGGAGTCCACCAGTCCCTGGGCCTCCCCCAATGGTGCTGTTACCAAAGAAGGATGGCAGCACCAGGTTCTGCATGGACTACAGGAAACTAAATAGTCACAAAGAGTCAGATGCTTACCCCATGCCTAGGACAGATGAAGCCCTAGAGCAGCTGGGTGGTGCTAAGTATCTGACCACTATTGATCTTACGAAGGGCTGCTGGCAGTGGCCCTTAACTCCCATCGCTAGACAGAGGTCAGCTTTTGTGACTCCTTTCAGCTTGTATGAGTTCACGAATCTGCCCTTTGGGATTAAAAATGCTCTAGCAACTTTCCAGAGGCTGGTAGATCATATCCTAGCAGGAGCAGGAGATTATTCTCTTGCTTACCTGGATGATATTGCCATCTACAGCCATTCCTGGCAAGATTATCTTCAGCATATCAGAGAAGTACTTGGTAGACTGCAGAGGGCAGTGTTGACCATTAAGACAATATGTTTGAGGTGGGTATGGCAGAGGTCTCCTACTTGGAACATAGAGTGGGGAGTGGTAAGATCAGGCCAGAACCTGCCAAAGTGGAAGCCATTCAGGCATGGCCTGCCCCCATTACTAAAATACAGGGGGACATTCTTAGGGACAGCAGGGTACTATAGAAAGTTTGTCCCCAGTTATAGTACCATAGCTGCTCCCCTCACAGACCTGACAAGGAAAAACAGACCAGAAAAGATATTGTGGGCGGTATACCTTCATTTATTTGAAATAAGGTTGTACGATGCACCAGAGTGTAAAAGTAGAACCTCCAGATTCCTGAAATTTTGAGTGAAAATGTTGCTAATTACAATGAATGAATGCACATTGGCATTTGCTCATTGGAATTCCACATTTCAGGTGCAGATTGCACTATAGCAGGGATGAGGAAATGAACCCTTTCCCTCACTTTAGTGTCATCTTGGAGTTTGTATATTAAAGTAGGGGGTGCAGGGGGCTGCCCCCCTGCATAACGATGTTTGCAGATGTTTGGAGTTCAAAAATGGTCAAATCTGTTTTTTCAGATTACCAGTTTCGATATTTTGTTTTTGGGACATGTTGATTTTCGAGAAGTAAAGTCGCACAATAGTGTGATCATACAGCTGCCTTTCACATAAATGAAGGTATACCAGTGTGGAGCCCAGCATGTGAGCAAGCACTCCAGAAGCTTATAGGAGCCTTGGGAGGACCCCCTATGTTAGCCAGTCAAGATTACAGCAAATAGTTTCTGGTGCAGGTGGACGCTTCAAACTATGGGGTAGAGGCTGTTCTTCGCCAGGTTTCCTCCAAGGGAGAATAGCACCCAGTGGTATATCTCAGCCATAGTCTCCAACCCAGGAAGGAATGCTATGCAGCTGTAGAAACGGAATGTCTAGCAATAGTATGGGCACTGCGGAGAATTCAACATTATCTGTATGAAAGAAAATTCACTGTAGTTACAGACCACAATCCCTTAACATGGCTACATAGAGACAGCCAGCAAAAAGACTCATTATTATGGTGGAGTTCAGGATTGCAAGCATATGACATGACAGTACAACACTGTAGTGGGGTCAGCAATGCCAATGCAGATGGGCTGTCAAGATAGGGGATGGGGTAACATATTCCCATATAGGCTTATTTTTCTCAAGCCATGTTTCCCAATGGTCACTTGAAAAACTAACTTGAGTCTTTGGGGGGGGGTGAGATGTGACAATAGGAGCTAATGCCTGCTATGTCAGGGAGAAGTAGGGCAGTGGATGTAAGACTTGTGCCAGGACAGCTAGCTGGAATTTTATAAATAATTGAATGTCATTAGTATATCAACCTGATTTGTACAAATGCTTGTGCTGAAAATTTATCTGTGAGCTCTGCTTGTTTTAGCTGTGTTAAAATGTATCAACAGTACACCCTGCTGAAATGAAGAGAAATGTGCATGTATTATTGTAACTGAATTAAATGTATATGTTTCAAAAGAGAACACTGGCACAGCAATGGTTAATCAGATGACTTCTTTTAAGAAGAATAAGGGAAATGTAAATGAGCTGCTCAGTTATTACACCACTCCCCACAGTGCTGAGGACCAGAGGCGGTAGGTCTGGGAGCAGCCATTATCTGTTAGCTTTTGTAAAGAAGGGGGGAAGTGCTGTAAATGATTCTGGCTCCAGGCATTGCCATAAAAACTCTAAATGTGTGTTGTAGCAGTCTGCTAAAGTCCTGTCTCAAACTTCCAAAGGAGATATTGTGGGAATCTAGAGTCAGGTTACCAGATGAGGTCATCTGCAAGTCATCTCGGATATTATATTTTACAGGGTGTAATCTCAGAATATAGAGTATTCTGTTTAGGGTTTAACTAGAAAGACTGTTCACGTATTTCATCTTGCCTTGCCCAAGTAAGTCACTAGAGAACAGTACAATTATTTTAAATTCAGTCAGGAATATAGTGAAGCTTAGTTTAGATATTGTTTTTTTATTTGTCTGAGTCTGTCCTTCAATGTTCTTTTCAATATTTCCTGAGATTTGAACTCTGTGGTTTACTGTGAATATATACTCAGTATTTTCATGTACTTTTATTTTTTATTATGAAATATATTTAAATGTTTCATTGTGTCTGGTCCTTTTTAGAAAGTATTAACCTTTGAGAGTACTTATATTTTTTTGGTGACACTATGTGGGCCACTCCAGAAGGCCTAACTATCTTGGTGAACTACTACTATTTGTATTAATCTTAATATTATTCAATAATATTACACAGTTACTGAGTTCTTAACCGTAATGTTGAGTAGCATAGTCTAAATACAGCTCTGCAGCATCCAGAGCTTCAGCTGCATGGTTTTAAACCCTTTTTGAGGTATTCCAGCTACAAGTTAACTGTGTTTTCTTTCTGAAAAAAAGTTGTAAGCTTGTTTTCCATCTTTCCTGTTACTAGAGTAGTCCAGATACAGATTTACTGTATCCAGGACAGTTTTGTAAGTTTCTGAATTCCCCAGACCTTTCTGTGTTAGAAGGAAGCCATCCAGCTTATCAGTGGGAGTGGTAAACACTAGGTAGCCTATTTATAACAAGAGGAGTGGTTTCTGGCTCTGAAATTGTAGTTTATTGGCTGTTTGGTCAGTTTTTCTATCCCTTTCAACTTTCTGGTTTAAAAGTCTGTGTTTGCATGGGTTTGTGCTTGTTTCTGCTCTGCAGATCCTGTTTTGGCATCCTGCAGACTACAATAGCAACAGATAGGAGAAAGAGAGACTTTAAGTACCACCATTTTGATTATTTACTGATTATATTGCTTTCTGCACTTGATTTAAGTCATTTTTTTCATTGAATTGCATTTATTTTAACTGTATTTGCTTTAATATTGCTATACACTCAAGTGTGCTAGCTTGCACTGCATTTAAAGTATATTACCAGTGCCAGAAAGTCTGCTCTTTAATTTTTCCCTTAAGACCTTCGTAAATCTCTTCGCTTGTGCCTTTAATTAGCTTATTTACCTAGCAGTCCATCAGGCTTTTTGTAAAAATTATTGTAGTACACATAAGTGCTATCTGCACTAGGTGTCCTATAAGGAAACAGCTCCAGTACTTAGTAATGATAACCATCTCTCTTTGCATGTTCATAGGTTCATACTAGGCTATCTGCCCTAGGGCATTTATAAGCCTAGCCAGAATGTGTTTGGCTTTTGCCACCCCTTTTAAATTTATTTTGCTATGCCCTTTTTCGAGGTTAGTATACTGTGCCTCTGTCTAACAGTGACACAGAAGTGATACCCGGGGTAAACCTACGATCTCCCATCCACTCATCAAGATTCCTCTTGAAGAGAGTCAATGAGGGAATCTGCCTAACCTGGACTGGGATTTTATTCCAGAGTGAAGGGAGCCTCTGGGTTATGAATCTGTCCCTCCAGCATGTCCTATTTATTTCAGTGCTGAGGTTCAAGTCTCTTGAGCGCGTAGCTCGATGGGATTTGGATTTTCTGAGGTGCAGCATATCCATTAATTCCGGGTTGGACATGACTTTATATGTCAGGCACAGATCGCCTCTGAACAGGTGGTATGCCACTGAGTAGAGCTGGAGTTTCTTTAACCGGGCAGCATATGGCATCTGTTTGAGCCCTTTGATCCTCTTGGTGAGGTACTTTTGGGGTCTTTCCAGTTGCTGCAGGTGTCTGGTAAGGTACATCCCAAAAGGGGCATTGTACTCAATTATGGGCCTGATGGATGAGTAAAGAGGCACGATGACCTCCCCTGATCTAGATGTGAATCCCTTCATGATTAGGTGGGCTATATAAAATGTTTTTCTAACCACTTTGGCCACGTGGTTGTCAAATGGGAGATTGCTATCAACTTGGGTCCCCAGGTCCCTAATTACTTCTTCTGTACTTAATGGATTACCACCTATGTGGTAATTTGTGGGCACTTTGTTTTTGCCAAAGGGATGACTATACACTTTTGGCATTTAGCTTGAGGCCATGGCTCTGGCACCAGTTGTCTGTTTCTATGAGGCCCTTTTGGAGGATGCTTGTGTCGGCTGGAGAGTCGATTATGGCCCAGTTTGCGGTCATCTGTGAACTTGGTCAGCCACAGTCCTTCCATGTTGGCCTGTACCTCTGAGAAATATATACCGAACAAGAGAGGTCCCAGGACTGAGCCTTGTGGGACACCACTTGTAACTGGTTTGGAGTCTGACATGGCTCCAGCAATTCTAACCATGTGGGTTCTGTCCTTGAGCCAGTTTGCAATCCATCTAGTGACATAGGGGTTTATATTTAAGCTGGTGAGCTTATCTATAATGCCCGAGTGGGGTATTGTATCGAAGGCTTTTGCGAGGTCCAGGTAGGCTGTGTGGACCACCTTCCCTTCGTCAATGGCCTTGGTGACTGTTTCAAAGAAATCAACCAGGTTTAAGAGGCAGGATCTGCCCTTAACAAAGCCGAACTGGGTAGGATCCAGTGTCTGTAGGTCCCCAATATCTTTATTTATGAGGTCCATGATGATCCTTTCCATAGCTTTGCAGACCAAGCTAGTCAGGCTTATGGGGCGATAGTTTCCAGGATCCGTTGAGGCACCACCTTTATGGAGAGGGACCACTGTTGCTGTACGCCACTCTTTGGGCACATATCCTGTAGTAAGGCTGAGATTGAACAGTAGTTTTATGTTTGGGTTTAGCTCTTCTTGGAGTTCATGTAGGACACAGCCTGGGACACCGTCTGGTCCCATTGATGCTGTGTTTTTTGCTTTGGAGAGGGCGGCTCTTACCTGAGCATCTGAGATGTCAGGGGGGCAGCACTCTGCTGGGATAGATATTTGCCCTTTTGGTGGGGAAGCTGAGTTTGCTGTGCTTTCTCCTATTAACCTGGTGAAATTGGGAATTCTGAGGCAGTGTAGCAACTGCCTCATGTACACAGACAACCCTGTCCTCTTACTTCCCAACACTCAGACATGTGAGAAATGCACTTATATCTCCAAATTGGAAGCCATTCACTTTCCAGCCAAGACCGGAATAACTAGTCAAGAGGGGAAGGTCAACAACTGCACCACACCTCATGGAAAACATAGCCCTCCAGAACAACCACCATCACAGCCCTTACATAAAAACATAAACACACACCCACTTCCACTGAGGATCTCAATAAAAATCTGCCCAAACAGCAGAGACCTCCAAGGCAGAAACACACTCAACCACCACAAAACAGCACAAACCACAAGACACATAGCTTACCTACACATTGTGCCCCTCAACTTAAGCCCCTAAGGCAAAACAGCTTGCCCAATATAAAAATCATAGGTGACTCAATAGTGAGGCACACTGGTGTCCCACTCACTAGGTTGAATAAGGAGAAGGTAATAGTCAGCTGTCTATCATGCGTCAGAATCCGACACATAACACACATACTGAGGTCACTCCACAATAAATACAAGTATGATGGTGTCATTGTCCATGTGAGTGTGAATGACCTGAGACACACTTCCCTGAACTACATGAAAAGAGACATCGTGGAGTTCTCGGATTATGTGGCCCATGCAGGTATGACCCTAGCCCTGAGCAGCATCCTACCATCACCCAGACTAATACTGCAGTGCAAACAGAAAATGATTGACTTCAACAATTGGCTAAGTTTCTGGTGGCATTCTAAGGGGATCCAGTATCTGTCTGCTTGGGATGACATGATTGACAGACCTCGATGCTTTGCCAGAGATGGCCTGCATCTGTCACATTTGGGTTTCCGGGTACTTGCTATGGCTCTTGCCACCCCTATAGTGCCTTTTTAGGTGGTGTTCCAAAGACCAAATTACCACTGTAACAGCTATAAATAAATGCAATCTGAGGGTCATGAATGCTAGAAGTCTATATCTTAAGGTGCACTCACTCAAAGCACTCTTCAAATGGAGAACATCAACATTTGTGCTGTAACGGAGACCTGGTTTAAAGCAGCAGAAAGCAACCCTGCGCTACCAGGCTATAACTCATTCCACATCTTTTGGCTCCAGAACATGGACTGAAGCTCCAAAGGTGGTTGTGTCTCCATAGTCATAAAGGATATGCACACCTCCAGACTAGTAGCCCAGCCCAATGTATCTGAGATACTCCAGGTACAGCTAACATTGGGTAAGACGGCGATTCAGGTCATAGCCTGCTATAGGTCCACAACCATGTCCCAAGACTCTCACTCCACATTCCTAAGCACCCTGGAACCTATTAAGATCCAACCAAACACTCTCATATTAAGTGAATTCAACTACACCTCCATCAACTAGGAAAACTAATCATGCACCAATGCACTGGCTCAATGCTTCCTGGAATTCATCAGTTCCAGTGCCCTGGACCAGCTCATTCTTAACCCACTAGAGGAAGCAACATCCTTGACAAGGCTATTAATAACATGGGCAACCGTTGCTCTACACCAGTAGTCAATTCCTCCAAGGTTAGATCCGACCACAAACTAATTACCATGGAAATCCACATATCACCCACACCCCCTGCAAAGGTATCCACCATGAAAAACTTTGCTAAAGCTGACTTTGGAGTCCTAAAAACAAAGGTGGCTAACATCATGGCACCCATGCCAATGGAAAATAGATGCATGACTGCCGAATCATACACCAATGCACTGTACAAACACGTACATAAAAGCATGGAAGTAGCCATACCCAACAGAACCAAGACTCTGTCCTCCAAAAAAGGAAGCCAATCTGGTGGCCCCCTGCCATTAATAAACTCTATAGCAGAAGGAAGAAACTGTTGCAGAAAAAGGTGGAGTCCCAAGACTGGAAACATGCCCTTATCAGCCTCAACATAAATTTGAGATCCCTCATCAAAAACTTCAAAGCCAGCTATGAAGGCAGAATTGTGGCAGACACTAAAAACAACCACAAATCCTTCTATAGTTGTATCAAGAATCTCCATGGCAATACCCAGATTTGCTCTGAGTTACTGCACAATGGTACCTCCTATACTGAGACAACAGATATTGCCAACATACTGGCAGACAGATTCAGTGCCAACTTAACCCCTCATCCCCACTTAAAGGACCAATCTCAATACCAGAAGAATGCCTGGTACCCAGCATTACTGCAGTACAGGTTAAAGCTGCATTGTCCAAGGCCAAGAATACAGCTTCCACGGGTTCCGACAATATTCCTGGTTGTGTTCTATATGAATTACAAAGTGAACTGGCACCACATATGTGTGGCCTGTTCACTCACAGCCTCACCTCAGGCTTTGTCCCTACCAAATGGCACATTGCTACAGTCATCCCTCTCCATAAAGGAGGACTGACTACAGACCCTGGAAATTATCGCTTCATTAGCCTGATGAGTCTGATATGTAAGGCTATGGAGCACATCACCATTGACCTAATTAAGAAGGATATGGGGTATCTTCAAACTCTAGACCCCATGCAATTTGGTTTTGTGAAAGGTAGATCATGCCTGCTTAACCTGGTTGACTTCTTTGAATCAGTCACCAGAGCTGTGGAAGAAGGTAAGGCAGTTCATACAGCCTACCTCGATCTGGCCAAGGCCTTTGATACCATTCCTCACTCAGGAAGCATTGATAAATTCACCAAACTAGGCATCAACCCCTATATTGTTAGGTGGGTTGCAAACTGGCTTACAGTTAGAACCCACAGTGTGAAAGTAGCGGACTCCAAGTCAGACTGCCGACCAGTCACAATCCAACAGGGATCAATCCTGGGTCCTGTCCTGTTTGGCATCTACTTCACAGAAGCCCAGGCAAACATGGAGGAACTCTGGCTGACCAAGTTCACAGATGACTGCAAGCTGGGAGCCATTATTAACTCCCCAAGTGATGCAGACATCCTACAGAAAGGCCTCAGTGAGACCAATGACTAGTGTTGAAACCATGGCCTTAAGCTTAATGCCAGAAAATGTGCCATCATCCCCTTTGGGAAAAACTTAGTTCCCACTAATTACCACATCGATGGGAGCCCACTGAACACTGAAGGCATTATAAGAGATCTGGGGACACAGGTTGACAGCAACCTCTCCTTCAACCATCACATTGTCACTGTGGCCAGAAAGTCCTTCTATGTAGCACATCTCATTATCAAGGGTATTGCATCCAGGAAATAAGAGGTCATCATTTCTATTGCATCCAGGAAATAAGAGGTCATCATTTCTCTCTACTCTTTCCTCATTAGACCAGTCATAGAGTATAATGCCCCATTTGGCATGTACTTCACTAGACACTTGCAACAGCTGGAGAGGCCAGAAAAGTACCTCACGAAGAGCATCCTAGGCCTTAAACACATGTCCTACATGGACAGACTCAAAAAACTCCAGCTATTCCCTGTCTCATATCTCCTACTAAGAGGTGATCTCTGCTTGACTTACAAAGCCATGTCTGACTCAGCTCTGTTAGAAATGCTAAATCTAAAGAAATCCCAATCCTTCCACACCACACGCTCCAGAGACCTCAACCTCATTACCACAATCAACAGAACATGCTGGAGGGACAGGTTCATAACCAGAGACTGTCCATACTCTGAAATAGACTTCCCATACATGTCAAGCAGAGCACCTCACTGGCCGTCTTCAAGAGAAGTCTTGATGAGTGGATGGGAAATAGAAATAAAGGCACTGGGAACTAACATCAGGTGACACAATGCCAGGGCACTTCTATTGTCTAGGCTTGTAAAGGCTCCAGAACCATTAGCCTAATACACACCCATGAACCTATGTAACTATAATTGGACACTCTTTGTTGAGGGCCTTAGAGTAACTGATTGTACAGTCTGGTGGCAGTGAATCTACCTTATAGTCTGGGCAGAAGGGGGCATAGCTAGTAAACCTTTGCCACCCTTTCCCAGGTGTGTGTGTGTGTGTGTGTGTGTGTGTGTGTGTGTGTGTGTGTGTGTGTGTGTGTGTGAAAATTAAATCTTAAAAAGTGTTTGTGTCAACTACTTGGGGCAGGAACACAAAGCACTGGGTTTACAGAGAGGGTGCTGGAGGACTTGGCTTGGACACGGCTGAGGACCTAACCCTACAGCTGTACAAGTGAGGAGTCTCACTGGGGACCTGGAGGGAGACAGATATACGGACATCCTGACCCTGAGCTGAATGTGTTCACTGGTTGCTCTTAAAGGAAACTGTACTTGATGCAGAGAGGTCTGCATCTGGAAATAGTGAGTGTATCCATTTCTACTCCAAGTGCTTGTCCCTCTCCAATGTCAGTGGTGAGGATTCATGTTCCTTAATTACTGGCCCAGCGGGGGAACAACACATAGTGGTGCCCATCATGTATTGGTAGCAGTGTTGGGCATCACACTCAGTGTGATAGATGGCACCCGTGTCGCAATTAAGGCCCCATCTGGATGAAAGGCATAGTGGAAAGGAAGGGGGAAGGCCTACTATTCTATCAACAGCCAGGTAGTATGTGATGCCAGGGGTGCACCACCAATGTCTCTGTCCAGTATCCTGGCTGTGCACACGATTCCCATATCTGGCACACAAACTCACTCTACTGCCTCTTCCTGCATGATAGGATGTCTAGTGGTCATCTTATTGGTAAGTGGAAAATATTTTTTTCTCATCATTTAAATAATTATTCATTATAAAATGTATTGCGCAACACTAAACAACTTCTTATTTGTTACCCCCTTCTCTCTCTCTCTCTCTCTCTCTCTTTTTTTTTTAATCTTTTTTTCAGGTGATGTTGGATATCCACTGGAGCCATGGTGAATGATAGAGAAATCCAAGTCAGGCTGCAGAAGATAATTTCAAACATCCTTGTCCCAGACACATATTGTCATCTAATGTGTATATGGAATGTTAAAGAGTAGATTTAGATGCCTCAATGAATCTAGGGTTACCTTTCAGTATGACCCATCTATGGCATGCAGTATGCAGTATATTTACTGCTTGTTGCATTCTGCAGAACATGATCATGCACCAGTTCTGTGGTGATGTGACCCATGCTTTCTCTGCAGCTCCGTGTTCCAATTCTGCTATGACTAATGATGACCAGCTGGCTGTAGTATTACTTCCCTGTTATATAAAAAAATATAGAAAAAATATGGGGGTATACCCCCCAACAAAAACATAGTACCCCTTGTCACCCACTTCCTCCACCACAACCCTCTTGATGTTTTCCTTCTGTGTTTTCCTCTTTGTTATGTCTTCCCTTTTTCGGTCTTTCCTATTTCCAACTGCCCATTTTTTAAAGCAACAACAGGCTGTCCACCTAGGGGTACCCTTATATAAAACATATAAAGCCCCTTTATTTTTTTAAAATATTAATAATAAATACAATGTTATCCCCTATTGCCTTAACTGTTTTAAGCATGCCTGCACATAGCCGCATTCGGCTTCAAAATCCATGTACGAAATCATACAAGGCATACGGTTTTCTCATAATACTTCTCACATGCTTAATGACCGTCTTCAGCTACTTTACAGTTTTGCAACAAGTGGGTGTGCATCTTAAAATGCCTTCATATTTACTTAGCATGAATAATCTGCACTTAGTGAATCTGTATATTAATGCAGAGACGCTCGTCACAGACAACCGCTGTGCAGGTGCAAACCTTGGGATTATTAACACCACTCTAAATATGTGCCTAGGTCTAGATGTAGACTTAAAGCAAGACAGTGTGCAGGGAAAAAAGAACTTAACGACCAAAGGGGATACTGTCTTGGAATTCTAAAACAGGATAAATATTATTAATTATATTATAAAGTCTTTTTTTATTATTCCAAACTGTGTATGCTGATTGGACAGCCAGGTAGGCATACTCATTGTAAATTCTTATGGAAAAAGTTTGGTAGCCATTCATAGGCATATACTGTTTTTAGCACTACTACTACTACTGAATTCAGGGATCACAATTGCTCTTTAAACTATGATGCTATGAGCCAGAGATGCCAAACAAAAGTCTGAAGACCAAAGTTCTCTGCCGACATAGTTGTCAGGCCTACATTTAAGAAAATGACTCACTGGGATCATATCACTCAACTTCTTAGTGTAAAATATCTGCACAAAACCAAATATCATGGACACATTTTAATTATTACTCTTGCAAAACTTAGAAAGTTGATAGAATAACAGATTTTATGGTATAATGCATTTTCAAAAGGGTATGAAGTCTAAAACAGAAATGTCTGTCATTATTTAGTAACTTCAGTCCTGATTTGCCAGAAAACCACAAATTTTATGAGTAAAATCCAAAAATATAGGTAAAAATATGGACATGCTATGAAAATGTGGACATTTCAGAGGTATGGTGCAGTGGTGCAGCGGTAGTGTTGCTGCCTCACGGCAAGAGGTTCTCTGATTTGCTTCTCAGCTGAGGTGCCTTCTGTGCAGTGTCTGCATGTCCTCCCTGCATTTGTGTGGGCTTCCTCTGGGTGCTCCAGTTATCTCCCTCATCACAAAGACATGCATCTGCAGCGTTACTCCCAGGGCCTCTGCTGAAAATTGGGTTTGTTCCAAGTTGGACTTTCCCGGTTAACAAATAATAAATAAAATGGTTATGGTGCCAGGAGTACAAGAATGCAAAAGCTCCTAGAATATGGCATCCTGACACAAGTTTTAAAAAAAGTAACAGAATTGGTTATTAGAAAAGAGTTACTGTGAAGCATCTGCACCGTGCAAACTTCACAAATCTATAAGAAAGAAGCTTCTGAAGAACATTAAAGTCTGTTTATAAAATGACATTATTTTAAAAAAGGTAACCAATTTCTTTTTTAAAAAAAAATAATGTTGTTGTATAAAATGCAATAATCCACTCCTGTATGTCGGTACCTTAGAATTTATCCATGCTTGCCTTTGTTTAATCACTTGGCCTTCGCTCTCATAATCAAACCACACCACCATAGGTAAATCCTATGATGCCCACATACAGTCATGGTTATTGCTAAAATGACACACCCTATGAGACACTAAAAATACCAAGGAAGGCTGTGATGCAGAAAGTACTAAACTCTGTAAAGAAGGGGATTCATTCTGGGTTTGAAAAAAAACAACAAAAGCATCCGAATATTCTAGGTTAAAGAGGGTAAAAAAGGAATCAAACAGCAGATACAAAATATTTCTTATTTCATCTTTAGAAGAAACTGAAACATTTCAACTTAAATTGCATTTATAAAACCTGGACATAAGCAGAGAAACAAACTTGAGATCAATATGAATCAGCTTTTACAAAGGAGCATAGAATGGACTTCCTCTGAGAGTTCTCATTTGAATACATGAGAAATCAATTCAGAATGAAAAAAATAGATGGTTTAGAAAACATAAAGCTATGTCTACATTTTTAGAATAGCGTAAACTGTGATGGGGACAGGTTAAAAAAAATCAAAATATATTTGCTAATATAACCAGAATAAATGTCATGCAGCTGTCAGTAACTGAATAAACAGTGGGGTACTGAGACCTGTCCATCCATCCATCCATCCATGGTCATCAGGCCCAGAACGTCTATAATGTGCATTTGTAACTTTGTCATAAAGCAACAATGATAACCTTTGTCGCTTTTTTCCATGCTGAATGTTGATTTGCACTGAAAATGAAGTTTGCTAAGTGTGGCTAAACTATTTGGTCAATATAATAAAAAATTATGAAGCACTTGGCAAGTTATATTGTAATCCTTTAGTATATTCAAAATGTTATGTCACTCATACCCCTCAACTGCACAGATTTTTGAGAATGTCCTTATTTTTGCCTCAGATATTTGGTGTGGTCCTCATAAAATGGGTGTTTTTCTAACAAATCACAGAGATTCTAAGTCACAAAATAATGACCAAATAATGACATATATTTCAGTTTCAGACATCATATCCTTTAGAAAATGTATGTGAACACAAATCCTGTTCTTCTGGCAGCTTTCTAAATTTAAAAGAGAAATACAAATTGTGTTCCTATTTTTGGGCCTTTGTCCCCAATTATTTTAGGCTTTGTTCAGATTTCTTATGTTGGCTGAGAGGTATGCCTAAAGTGCATGTATGTATGTCATAGGTTCATAGGTTCATAGGTTCATACTAGGCTATCTTCCCAGGGGCATTTATAAGCCTAGCCCATAGTTATGTGGCTTTCACCACCCCTTTAGTTTGAATAAAACTATGCCTATTATTTTGCTGTGCCTCTGTCAAGCAGTGACGCTGAAGTAATCCCTGGGGTATATCTGCGATCTCCCATCCATTGGTCAAGATTCCTCTTGAACAAGGCCAGCGAGGTGCTCTGCCTCACATGTGGATTTTGTTCCACAGCATAGGGAGTCTCTGGGTGATGAATTTGTCCCTCCAGCATGTTCTATTAATAACCATGTCAAGGTTTAAGTCTCCTGCCCTTGTGGTTCTGAGGGATCTAGATTTTTTGAGGTGAAGCATATTCATCAAATCTGGGTTTGACATGGCCTTATATGTCAGGCACAGGTCACCTCTGAGCAAGAGGTATGAGACTGAATAGAGCTGGAGTTCTTGGAGTCATGCAATGCATTTTCATATTCCTGCTTATGTGTCGCACTACTTGTACTGGTTAATAAATCCAGGAAGTAAATAATATACCATATTCCTCATGGAAACTCTACTATCTGTTAATATGGTGTTACTAGACACATCATGGCCTTCAGGACAAAAAGTACTGTTAAAGTTTCTAAATGACTGAAACATTTTGTTTTGTAGTTTAACTGATTCACTCTGAAACAATTGACTTGTTTGTAAATACTTTCATTTAATGTTATGAGATTATTTTAATTTTTTGAAGGGCTTCTTTCTTCTTATCTTTTTGCTGTTCCCATTAGGGGTCACCACAGCTGATCATCTGTTTCCATTTCTTCCTATCCTCTGGGCTTCTTTACTGGCTACTTATTTACAGATTGACTGTCTGGAGTTGCTGTCTATTGTGAAATACTAAAAACATGCTTTCTTGCACACACAGTGGATTACATTGATAAAAACTAATGGTGCAAAAAGGCACCATGAACATTTCCCCTAATTTTAATGTGAATGCAAATATCTTTTTTTGAGGGGGGGGGCAAGTGGATTTAGCAGCAGGCTAGTATAGCAGTTGACCATTTTTGTATTTTTATTCCCCAAGCAGATGTTGCACTTGAAACACCCTAATTTCCGGCAATGTGTAGGCCTTTTATGCCACATAACTCAAACTTCCACGTATATCTCATTTATTTATTTATTTTATTTTATATTTGTTTATGGGGAAAGTCTAATTGGGTGTGAGCCCATTCTCAGCAGAGGCCCGAGAAGAAAAATTTCACATCCAAAAACAAACAAGTTATAACAAACTCAAGTTAAAACAACTTGTGTAAAAAATGTCATAACATTTCCCAAAATACAGTGTATACCAGCATATAGTGGCAAACAGGTATGATACAAATTGTGCAGCATACATTTAGAAATTAATGAGATGTCTATTGGGGTTCCTATTATTTTAGCAAACGCATCCAATTGCAAATGCTGTTTTATCCAACGTCATTACACGAAATGGCAAAATTCCGAAAGCACTGAACAGCAATTTTTTTCCTAGGGAAAAAAAGTCACTGGGCTGTTTTCGGGACTTTGCCATTTCCTCCACTGTGGTTTGATCTCAGAGTTGGTATATTTAAGTAGGGAGTGGGGCGAAGCTCCCCACTTTATTTTGAGTTTGGATTTTTTTTTTTTACAGATCTGCTGATCCATGTGTTCAACATTTTGGGTTTTCGGGGATTGTGGGTTGATTATATAGCATTCGCAATTCTGTGCATTTGCTAATATAATATAGACCTGCCTATTGTAAGGCAAAACTTAAACAATCTAGTAGGAGGTTTTGTCTATCAAAGTTATTAAAATTACTTTCTAATGAGTACTAAAGGTGTATTAGAAATTAATTTGTATGGCTTGTGATTGTATTATTTTAAAATGTTGTCAGAGACAGGAAAACTATGTAGGCAGGAGAGGGAAAAGGATTCCCAGTGAGGAGCAGAAGTGTTTTAGGGAAACTAAGTTTTATCCTGGGCTGTTAGATGAGCAGAGCCAATGGTTGAAGAATTGGTCTTTGAGCATTTTTTTTAAAGTGAGCGACGCTAGTTGTAGTTCTTATATCTAGAGGTAAAATGTTCCAGATTTTTGTTACTAGGTAGAGTAGAGAGAGTTTCCTGAGGAATTTGTAGATTTGGTAACATTTAGTAAGGATCTATTGGTGGAGCATAATATTCTGGGACTGGGATATGGTTCTAGTAGGTTTTGTGAGATAGGTAATTTCCCTGGCCAATTAAATAATTTATGTGCCATTGTTAGCTGGTAGTAGTGTAAGAGTTGGGAATTCTAGCCATGATAGTTTTTTAGTACTAGACAGTGGTGTGTTCTATACAGAGAGTCAGTGGCCAATTTTGCTATTCTGTTATAGCATGTTTCAAGTTTTCCTAGCTCTGTCTTTTCTGAGTATTGGTGAAGCATAAAGAAGAGTTCAGAGGAGATGAGTTCTAGTGATGGCTATTTTAGTAGTGTTGGTTAGGAATTGTTTGTTTTTAAATAGAGAACCTAGTTTTCTAACTTCTTAGTTTATGATATGTGTAGGTCAAATCTCATGTTATTATCCATAATGACACCCAGGAGTTTTGTCTCGGTTACAGGTACAATAGTTGGGTTACCTGCAGCAGTTATGGAGAAGATGGGTGGGGAGTCTGAAGCTCTAGTAGGTTGGAAGATCATGAGCGTGTCTTTATTAGGGTTGAGTTTTAGTTTTGTGTGGGAGAGCCATGTTTCTACTGCTGTGATGGAGTTTTGCTTTAGTTTCTGTAGTACTTGAATGGTGTGGGCGGCACATATTAGTGTAGAGTCATCTGCATATTGGTGTGGGTGGCACATATTAGTGTAGAGTCATCTGCATATTGGTGTGGGCGGCACATATTAGTGTAGAATCATCTGCATATTGGTGTGGGCGGCACATATTAGTGTAGAGTCATCTGCATATTGGACTAAGGTTGCTAGAGAAGTAGCTATGTTGAGATTTTTAGTGAAGATATTGAAAAGAAGGGGACCAAGAATAGAGTCTTGAGGGAGCTCTAATGTGACTTAGGTTAGATAGGATAGTTAGGCGTTTTTGGTGGGAGACTGTGTTGAAGGCTTTGGACATATCAAGGGATACTGATGACACTGTTCTACCTTCACTCCTATGAAGGTAGATGATATTGATGAAACTCAAGTGAGCAGTAGATGTACTATGATTAGGTCTGAAACCATGCTGAGAGCTAGCTAGGAGGTTGTTAGCTAATAGGTAATATATAAGTTGAAAATGTATGCACCCATCTATAATTTTATATATATATATATATATATATATATATATATATATATATATATATATATATGTTCACTAGACAATCTGGAAATACTGAAATGTCAAATTTCAGTATTTCAAGACTGAATAGTCGAATGTGCAATTACAAGAAACTGCACTTTGTCGAATGTGGAAATGTGGAATCCACTATCGTGGTGTCACATTCGTGACATGCGGTGCGGTGTGTGGATTAAGCTAGGGATTCAGGTAAGTGGTGTTTATGTAAGGGTATTGGGTAGAGATTTTAGTGTGTGTGAGTGTGTGTAGTGGTGGTTTTTGTGTGCTTTCTGTGTTGTGTGTTTGTGTGTTTACTGCAACCTCAGAGTTAGGTTCATAGGTAGGTACTAGGCTATCTGCCTGAGGGCATTTATAAGCATAGCCAGAGTGTGTTGGCTTTCGCCACCCCATTGATTAATTAACTGAGCCTCTGTCAAGCAGAGCCAATGAAATGATCCCAGGGGTGTATTTTCTGTTACCCATCCACTCGCCAAGGTTTCTCTTGAAGAGTGTTAGTGAGGGGCTCTGCCTAATGTACTTAGGAATTTTGTTCCAAAGCATGGTGAGTCTCTGTGATAGGAATCTATCCCTCCAGCATGTTCTATTTATTGTTAGTATATGTAAGTAGGGGCGTGTGTGTGTGTGGGGGGGGCACAGCCCTCCACACATGGGGGGTGCAGGGGGGCTTCCCCTCTGCTTATAGATAGGGTAGGTGTGTTTGTGTGTTATGTTGTGTTTGCGTGTGTGTTGTTTTGCTTGTTGTAGTGTAGTTAGGTAGGTGTGTGTGTGTGTGTGTGTGTGTGTGTGTGTGTGTGTGTGTGTGTGTGTGTGTGTGTGTGTATGGTTGCGATTGTGGTTTTCATGGTTGTGGGATTTCGACTATTCAGTCTCGAAATACTGAAATTCGATATTTCAGTATTTCGAGATTGTCTAGGGAATCCATATATATATTTATATATATAAATATATATATATATATATATATATATATATATATATATATATATATATTTATTTATTATTATCTGTTTCTTCTCAAAGTTTCTGAGAATTGTTTAATAATTTATTTATGTATTGCATTTGTTTACCGGGATGGTCCACTGGGCCTAGGTGAGCCCCTTTTCAGTGTAGGCCCGGGAGATAAGCTCCAGCATAAAATGACAGTACATAACATGCATTGTAGAGTACAATACAGTTACAATGGAGTAGAACATTGAATTTGACGATAATACAAAGTTATATAGCCATACTATGTTATGAATAATGTACTCCCAATGGTTCAAGGTTATATACATATTAACACACTTCTACCTTATAAAGTATTACTGTCATTAATGATAGAATTGGACGATGGTGATACAGCTTTGAAGATTATTTGTTAATCGATTTAACAGCTAGAATTTGACTCATGCAGTTATTGTGGTAAGATAATGTGAGCGAGATTTAAGAGTATTGAGACTGAATATGGAGAAGTTAAAGTGAAGAGGGAGATATTTTAAGGATGCTTTGTTTTGGCACATGAGTAGTGCCAGAAAGAAGAAAGATGTTTTCTTGGGGTTGACTTAAAGAGAACAGGATTGCTTGTGGTTCTGATAGAAGGTTGGAGAGCCTTCCAGAGTTTGGAGTCTGTGAAAGAGAAAAGCATTTGTCCAGCTGAGAGATTAGGTTTGTTAACTTTTAGCAATGATGTGTTTTCAGACCTAAGAGGTCTGTTGGGATGATAGATGGACAGTAAAGAAGAGAGAGGGTGGCACATCAAAGGTTTGTATATAAATTTATATGCAGTAATTAGCTGAAGGTATATAAAGTGTTGAGGCAGTTCAAACCAATTTAGTTGGTGTAAAGATAGACAGTGATAGGATGGAATGAATAATTCGAGTTAGTTACAAATTTGGCGATCTTATTGTAGCATGAGTTGAGTTTGGTTTTGAGAGAGGACTGTATATTGGTGAGGATGGGGGCACCGTAAAGTAGACATGGAAACAGAAAAGAAGAGGCTAGGGTTTTCTTGGCAGTAAACTTAAGGAAGTTCTTCTGTCTATAGTTTCTGATGTGTTTTTTTTTTATATCATTATGGATATGGAGGTCAAATGTTAAATTTTCATCGATGATGACTCCTAATAGTTTGGTACTTGGAGTGACAGCAATGCTAGTATTAGTATTAGTTAGGGAATGCACAGAGAATTTATTTCTGTTGAGATGGCTATTTTTTGGGGGGTAAATATTATAAGCTTAGTTTTACTAGGGTTAAGAGCAAGATGGTTGCTAGACATCCAAGCCTCAGTTTCTGTGAAGACTTGTTGGGTAAGTTGCTGCAGATCGGAAACAGTCTTGGCAGAACAGATGACTGTAGAGTCATTGGCATATTGGATGACTGTGCCATGAGTAAGAGTGGTATGGACGTTATTGATGAAAATGCTAAATAGAAGGGGCCTAGTGTTGAATCCTGGGGGACCCCTGTTGTTGTCTTCAGAAATGTTGAGTAGGATTTTTGCCATTTGGTGGCTTGTTGCCTATCTGAGAGATAATAAGAAAACCATTTCAGGGTGAAAGGTGAGGTACCTAAGTTGAAGAGTTAGATAAGTAGTAGGGGATGGGAAACCATACCAAAGGCCTTTGAGAGGTCTAGAAAGAGTGAGGAAACTAAGTATCTGGCATCCCGAGCTCTATTTACTGTACCCAGAAAGGATATGAGAACAGTGCTGGTACTATGTCCTGGCCTGAAGCCGTGCTGAGTAGTGGGAGAGGATGTGGTTATTGACAAGACAATTGAGAAGCTGTGTATGAACATATTTCCCTAATATTTTAGAGATGGGGGAGAGGATTGCTATGGGCCAGAAATTAAAGATATCAGAGTTGTTGCTGCCTTTATGTAGAGGAAATGCTTTCTTCCATATGTTAGGTATGGTGGCTTCATTAATGGATCTATTGAGGAGTATACTGACCGGATATGGTGTTTGTGGCTAATTGTAGAAATTCAGCTGGTAAGTTGTCTGGAGCATTTGTGCATGGTCTGAGTTTATGAAGGAGTTTTTGTATAGTGGAGGTGGGTACTGGTGTGAGCATGAAAGCAGATATATGGGAGTTTGGGCAGGGAGATGGTGGATTATTATGTGAGTTGTGGTTTGTTGGTGGGAAGGTGGAGGTTAGCCTTACTATAGTATCAATAAATTTCGAATTAAATAGAGTGGCTATTCCACTGGGGGGTCTTGTCAGGGTTTGTGCAAGGGTTATTTTTAGGCCCTGGACAAAGGAGGGACTTGAGTGTTCCCCAGAACTTTTTGGGGTTTTGTTTGTATTGGTTTTGAAGAGTTTCACTGTGCTTGGCTATGTGCTGAGCAGGACAGCTCCAAATTTGATATGCAAACATTCTGCAAATCTTTGCTTAATGTGGTAAAATCTTGCATTTATCCTGAGCTGGATGGTAAGTTAACTAATAATGCAAGGACTTTACTGCAGGTAGTTAGCAATAACAGAAGTGCTACCATTGTACTTGGTAGCATGAGACATTGCTTTTTACATAATCTTTGCTGGTTGTTGTTTACAGACAGTCAATAACTGTGTTAGCTGATCGCAGGGAACCAGCCTTGTATGATTGCTGCATCTTTGTTTCAGCTATCAGCTCCTAGATTCTGTCCTTATCACTGGCACATCTCATAGAAGTCTTGTCCTTCTTGCAAGAATCTTGATTGGCTGCTGAATAAAAAAGTGCTGCTCATGTGCAGGTGTGAGTGCTGCATAGGAGAAGAAATGATCAAGAAATGTCACATGGGGATCCTCACCTTTACAGATGCATGTTGCTTCTCCACAAACGTAACAGTATTGTGTTTATCATTTACAAACAGCATTAGAAACCAATGGTAATTGCTGCAATTTGCATATTCATTTATTGTGTCTGTTTACTGGCCATCAGACTGTGTCAGTGGACAACAGTAAACTTGCCATGTTGATTGATATGGCAGTACTTCAGCTGGTAAATTCTGAGCGCTGACCTTAATAAGAATATATGAAATACAGCTATGTGTTTGCTGGCAAACTCGTTAGCCCAACCATTGAACTACAGGCAATTTCTGAGAAATATATCAAACATCATGAGTACGGAAACCAGCCAAGTGTAGCTGCTGAATAAAGGTGACAGATACTTTGAGTTGCATTTGAAATTGGGAGATACGTGCAGAAGCTTCACTGGCAAACCAAAAAAAAAACAAAGATACAACACTCTCACATGGTTGGTTCATTGCAATCAGCTGACACAGTCAATGATTATATGTAAACAATACGGTGATGATTCGACTCTTATCTGCATTTCCAACAATATCTATGACCTTCAAACTTTTACCCAGGACACTTTTCTATCTGTTGAAAAATGGCTGGCTGATAATTTACTCATCCTGAACCCTAAAAAAAACAAACTCCTGCTATTCCTCCCACGTTTTCTCTCTCTCACCTAAAATCTATGTTTTTCATCTCATCCTCCAATAATACCACCATACAACCTGACTCCCACATAAAGCTTCTAGGTGCCATCATTGATGGCAAACTTAAATTTAACCTACACATCCTTCAAGGTATAAAAAAAAAACTCACCAAAAGCTTGGTATGCTCTACTGAAACCATTGATTCCTGACCTCTAATGCTCGACTGTCCCTGGCACAGGCTCTTCTTCGGCCCTCCCTTCTCTATGCCACCCCAATACTAACTAATATTCAGTCCACTACCCTGGCCAAACTCCAACAAACCTACCACAAAATATTAAGATTCATCACAAACTCCCCACATAACTCACACCACTGCCTCGTACTCAACTCATTACAATGGCTAGAACTCCCTCAGCAACTCCTTCTATCTCAGTTACAAATTATTCACTCTGTACTTTATAAACCATCCTCCTGCCCTGCTTTCTCCTCCTTAGTGTCCATCTACACTCCAACTCGCACACTTCCTACTTCTAACCAGCAACTCTTGACATCTACCAACCCAAAAAAACTATTGGTAAACTATTATATAAATCCACTTTATCCCAAGCTGGAATAACCTCCCATCCCACTTACGCTCCATTACACACCCTGTACAATTTAAGAAAGAACTCAGACAACACTTTATAAGGACCAAAACTTGTACTTGGCATGACCTTACCTAATTCCAATATTATTCTTTATTCTACAATCTCATACAACTTCTCAACATACTTTTTCCCTACATATTTTACAGTTGTATCATATTACACCCCCAGATATCTCTCCCATTTCATTCATGCACTCTCATCTCTCACACCTCATAATTTGTGCTACTCCTATAATACTACTACTTAATATACACCTTACCACACCACATATAGAAAAACATATATTGAAATATAGTACTTTTTTGTGTTACTGGTCTTACCCTATTATGCCTATTAACTTAGCCCAGTGTATTGCTTTGAATTGCACTGCTAAAAATATTTGGTTTTGGACTGTAAACTAAACTGTTATGTATACTTAAATTGTCTGTAACTGGAGATTTTCTCCTCAGGTCTCCACTGAAAGAGGGTCTCTGGCCCAGCTGGACTAACATGGTTAACAAATGTCAATAAAATAAACCCTTATGCCAGTTCAAACTGCTGCGTGTTGTCAAACCTAAATAATGCAATATCTAAATGCTATCAGTTGGGATACCCTACTACTTAAAGGGATAGGAGAGTAAATGATCTTACCTCTACAGTGAAAGAGATAATGGAGGAGAAGACAGATATGAGGAAAGAGTCCAACCAGGCATTCCTAGACATGAAGAAAGCATTTGACAAGGACTTAAGAATGCTGACTTGATTAACCCTGCTGTGGTTCTATGCCATGGAAATATTGGTAGAATTAGTGCAGGCTGTGGTGGGTCAGTGGAGTAGTGAGTAGCACCGTTGACTCACAGAAAAAAGTTCTATGGTTTGGTTCTTGGCTGGAGTGCCTTCTCTTTGGAGTCTTCCACACATAGACCAGGTAAATTAGTGACTTCTAAATTGTCCCTAGGTGTGTGTGCGTGTGTGTGTGTGTGTGTGTGTGTGTGTGTGCGTGTGTGTGTGTGTGTGCGTGTGTGTGTGTGTGTGCGTGTGTGTGTGTGTGTGTGTGTGTGTGTGTGTGTGTGTGTGTGTGTGTGTGTGTGTGTGTGTGTGTGTGTATGTGTGTGTGTGTGTGTGTGTGTGTGTGTGTGCGTGTGTGTGTGCGTGTGTATGTGTGTGTGTGTGCATGTGTGTGTGTGTGCATGTGCGTGTGTGTGTGTGTGTGTGTGTGTGTGTGTGTGTGTGTGTGCGTGTGTGTGTGTGTGTGTGTGTGTGTGTGTGTGTGTGTGTGTGTGTGTGTGTGTGTGTGTGTGTGCGTGTGCATGTGTGTGCATGTGTGTGTGTGTGTGTGCGTGTGTGTGTGTGTGCGTGTATGTGCGTGTGTGTGTGTGTGTGTGTGAGATGTGGAAGGAAGGACTTGCATTCTATTCCCATTTCCCTCCTTTCCATGGGTAGCAGTAGCTGTATACAGGAGTTCTTTATAGGAATGGAGCTTTTATTCCTAGGCTTCTGCTGAAAATGGGGTTTGCCCAGTCAGACTTTTCCCAGTCAACAAAGGCAAATAAATAAATAAATAAATAAATAAATAAATAAGATAGCTGTAAGTCATAAATGAGAGAGAGTGACAGAGAGAAAGAGATGTATGAAGATCCAATAACACAAGTACCAACAGTGTTTGGAATCACAGATGGAGTTACCACAGGGAGTTTGTGTGGGTCAGTGTTCAGCACTGAGACGATTGTGCTCATACTCATAATGGGCTAGAGCAGCAAACAGGTCAAAGAGGACATCACATCACAGCTGCTGTATGCAGTCTGTGGCACTAAGCAGATTTTGAACCAAAAGTGTAGCAAATGAGAGGGTCTGGAAGGCAAAACAAAAGGCACTGGGGCTGAAACTGAGTGCAAATGAAGAAAATGCAGTAATGAGAAGATGTTTTGTGAAGGGAACAGGTTAAAACTTTCAAATGTCTGAGATGTGTGGTGAAGGGGAAGAGTGATCTAAATAAGGAGGTCAAAGCTGGAATCAGAGGTGTCGTGGTCTACTTACTCCAACTGTGTGTGATACAGTGCAGGAGACAAACACCAAAGAAATGAGAAGTAATGAATGAATCTCCAGTACTTCCATGGTGCACAGAGACCTAGCAACTGAAGGCAGAGCAGCTGAGGAAGCTGAAGCTGATGGGGATGAAGTGTTGAAATGGGAGTTAAGATGCACATGGAGGGATGATGAGGAAATAAATACATCAGACCTAAAGATAGTGAAGCCCCCATATACAGATATGAGAAATGTGGCAGTTCAATAACATCTGTAGGAATGCAGAAGATGATTAGCTAAAGTAAATATGGCTTTATTGGAAAGGCTCACCCAGACTCTGCTACACTTTGCTGTGAGGGAAAGGTTGGTTTGCTTTTTATTTGTTGTATTTTGTATTGGTTTATTGCCTTTTTATATTTTGAGTGCTGTGATTTGTTTTCTTTACCTTGTGTTTTACTTGTGTTCTGCTTTTAACTGCATATTAAAACTTCAAAAGACACCACAGCTCTGTTTCTTGTGAGCCAGGCAGAAATTTTCCCCAACCCCCACCTTGTCACTGTCGTGTTCTTAAATACCACTGTCTTTCTAGCTGCCTATCTCTTATGTTAATTTGACCATATATTTAATTTCCTCTCTGCTTTCACTGGCTTGTGTGAGTAAGCACAAAATTATCATTTTGTGAAATCACTCCCCTTCAACTATTTAAATTTATTGGCCATTCTACTGTATTCCATATTACCGGAATACAAAAGTGATCACCCCCTTTCAATCTATCTTGCTGTTTTAAAAATAGTGACTCTCCACTAAAACTTAACATTTTAGACAGGTAAAACTTAGGTTATCTACTTTCACATCTAACTTCTCTAGTGCATACTGCAGTGTTTAGGATAAACCATTTGTTTTCATCTTATCCTTAAGCAATCCTGTGACTAGCACTTGCTCTAATACCCAGTGGCGGCTGGTGACTTCAAATCAAAGGGGGGCTGCAGGAGACAGCTGAATGGGTGGGGTCAGTTGGAATGGGTGTGGCCAAGTAGAAAGGGGAGGAGCTATGCTCAAAACCACAAAAACTGTAACTTTAATTAAATACTCTGCCCTGGGTGCCAAACCATCATTATGAGAGTCTAATCAAGACAAAATGAAGTGTAGAAGAAAAAACATATTTCAATCCATTGGCTGCATGACAGCTTACTTAATATCTAGATGGAAACAAAAAGGTTGTGGGGCATGAACAAATAAATTACTTTTTAAATACATTACTGGAATGCTAGTCAAAATCAAGTATAAGAAAAACAAGCAGTACTCAACTCAAACCACTTCTCCTTGTACTCCAATTCTAATTCTAATTTATATTCAGCTTTATTAAAGTGCCAAGTAACATGCTGAAAGTAGCAATCTCTGTGATACCCCCACTTGTAAAAATGTTTCTTATCCAAAAAAGACCTGCTGCCTGACAACAACTATCTACTTGTTTCATGGGGAAAATATGATCAAAGTAAAAAATGAACAGCAAACAGGAAACAAGCTCAACATACATTGCTTAAAGGATTACTGCACAGGATATGGACCACACATGATAGAGTGGCATTCTGTTTAGTTTGCAGGTAAAGCCTGTGATGACCTCTTAAAATAATGTAATCCTGTCCTTTATTACAAATACTGTCATAAGCATTTCAATACCCAAGGCTTATATGTTATCTAGTTATGTAAGTATTCTCTGCATGGCAACAACAGAAAGGCTTTCAATGTTGGTAATTCTTTAACAGTATGCTTATTAAAACTTACTTGCATCTTACAATCTCAGACAAGCTTACCAGATGGTCATTAAAGCACTGCTACTTAAACACACAGCAACAGGCACTTTCTGAATAGTAATAAGCATAAATCAATAGTATAAAAATATGACAGAAACCAGAACATTCTGCAAAATCAAGGACAGATGAAAAGCCATTGTAGTACTTATGTCTACCTTGGAAGGGGGGATAGTCTGCACATTTACACTGCATAACTGCTCCTTGCCTTGCTTGGACACATCCAGAGTCACTACATGGGGGAGTGGGGTGCAACAATTATGTCACAATTTGAAATGTCTCTGGCTGACTGCGATGGCCCTGACACATTTGTCATACCTCTCAAACCCAGAGCAAGAAATCTGGACAAAGCTATACATAGAAGTGGGACAAAGGCCCAAAAATAAGGACAATTTTTAAATATTGCTCTTATAAAGTTAGAAAGATAATAGAATAGTAGGTTTTGCATTAGTATGAATTTTCTGAAGGGTATGAAATCTGAAACTGAAATGTCTGTCATTATTGTCTAACTTCAGTCTTTAATGATTTGCCACTAATTTGCCAAAAAAAAAAACTCAATTTTATGAAAAATGGACCAAAAATGTGATTCAAAAATATAAAATAGCCACACAATACAGCTGGGAACCTGTCAAAGAAGGGACACTTTTTAATATTAGTACTGCTAACTTGAGCAGCTGACAAAATAAAAGAATCTACACGCATTTCTGAAATAAAAGTAATCTATAACTGATTATTGTTGTTGTATCTTTTCCCGGTTAGGGGTCGCCACAGCGGAACTCCAGTCTGCTAATGATTGGCAGTAGATTTTTACGTACCGGATTGCCAGCCCTGATGCACAACCTTCAACGAAGGTACACCCATTCACGCATCTCTCCACACAGAAGACGCTTTAGCTGAGAATCGAACAGGACGTCTTACTGTGAGGCGACAACGCTACTGCAGCACCACCACCGCAGTTAATCTAGGCATATCCAAACCTCTCAACTGTCCCTGATTTTGGCTCATAATGTTGCTCTTCCCCTAATAATCCCTCCGCAAAATGGCAATTTTGGAAGAAAACATGGAGGGTTTACAATTAATAAATAACTGTAATAATAATAATCTATAACTGATTATTACAGTTATTTATTAATTGTAAACCCTATTCTTCAAAATGCCATTTGCAGTGGATTATTAGGGAAACAACATTGACCAAAATCAGGACATTTGGATATGCCTAATTCTATAAAGCAATTTATTTGCATGTACCTCTCAACTTGTTAATGCAGGAAATCTGGACAAGGCCAAATATATGGGGGGAACATATAAACAGTACTAAAAATTGCTCTTGTATAAACTGAGACAGTTGACCGAATAACAGGTCTTGCTTTAGCATGCATTTTTCTGAAAGTTATGAAGTCTGAAACTCAGTGGCTGTCATTATTTAATGACTTCATTTCTAAATGATTTTACAGAAAACCACAAATTTTATGAGGAATAAACCAAAAATAAGAAGCAAAAATCTATTCATTCTGCAAAAATCTAGACAGGTGAGAGGTATAGTTCAGTCTTTGAGTTTGCTGCCCCCCCCTCACAAAATCATGGTCAAATGGAGCTTCCCCCCCTACAGCCATTCCAATGAACCATTACTTGGCTATTTCACCCCATTTACCATAAACACTAATGTGCATACTGCTTTACTTCTGCGATGATTTGGACTTCATTTGAAAGTTTTATTTTGCATTTTACAGCGCAAACACTAATAGGTTCATATCTGCTAAACAAAGCAATGCAGTCTCACAATGAGAACAGACTTAGCATTAAAACTTCTCTGCCCTTGAAACTCACAATCACTGAAACAGCTTTGAAACCCACATTCAAAGAAAATACATTTTGCCAGTGGCAGATTAACTTTGGGTTTGGGCTGTTTCAAATCACAGGCCCTTGCACACGAAACACACACATGCTCTTTCATACACCTTCCTGATTGTATTAAATTATATTCTTTGTACAATACAGTACAGTTTTAGAGGGTGTTTTAAATTTATTGTTTTGACATTTTCCAAACAATGAAACAAAATGCATGCACCAGTAATGACAAAACTGCCCAATTCAGAACATTTCCATCATAAAAGTCTACTCAAACTTCTACAGTCCACCAGTATCAGTACATATGCACAATCTCTGAAGAAGTAAAAGTCATCTAAATAATTCCACATTAAAGAGATCTGTAACTAATGAAGAGGTTGTTGTTAGCAAACAACTTTGTATTTCATTGTTTCATCTACAAATAAAGTGCCTGTTACCCTTGAGAAATAAATTGCCTATCTTACACTAAAAAAATGATATGCTAGCAATATTGCAATAGGGAATGGATGGCAAACTGATAACAGGTTCATAGTTACTAGGTATCTTCAACATAAAGAAGTGCGGCACCCCTTTACAACACAGTACAGTATCAGCAATGTGTCTTTCTACTGTGGGAGTAGAACCCACAGCCTTCTGCATCAAAAACAAGCATACTACCTGTTGTGCTATTAACACAATAAGCAGACTCAGCATAAGCAGCACTAAACTTTTGCTCCCCTGCAAGCTCTCAGCTCCTTGTAAAATCTACTCACTCAGCTGTATCTCTGAAATTTGCAGCACAAAGAAATCTGGAAAAAAGCCAAAGTTTATTGTGGGGGACAAAACTCCCAAAAACCAGGGACACATTTTAAACATTGCTTGTATAATGTTGGAAAGTTGTTAGAATAAAATACTGTATACCACCATACATTTCACTGCCAAGCCTTAAACTCAGGACCTTGTGCAAAACAGTCAGAATAACATACCATTATGCCAAATCAGCTGTTTTGTGTAAAGAGGAAGACGGAAAAGACCTGAAACCCCTTAAAAAATGGCCTTTTAAAAAACCCTTTAGTTTTTTTAAATTTCCCCCAAAAAAAGGGGGTTCCCCCAAAAAAAAACCCGGGCATTTTAAGCCTAGCCCATTTTGGCTTCCCCTTAGTATGGGGAAAAACCCCTTTTTTGGGGCTTTTATCCCCCCCTTTTGCCGACATACACTGATAACCCCTGGGGTATTTTTTTCTTGGTCTCATCCTTTTTGGTTTTTAAAAGGATTTTTCCCCTTGAAAAAAAAGGCCCAGAAATGCCTGCCCAATTGGGGGATTTTTCCACAATAAAGTCTTTTAAATTCTCCCCTCCACCGTTATTAATAGCCTTCAAAGGTTTTAAAAGTCTCCCCCCTTTGGGTCTGAATTGGATCTAAAAAATTTTATTGCATTTCTTTTTTTTTTTTTTTTTTTCTTTTTTTCTTTTTTTTTTTTTTCACTTTTTTTTTTGTTTTTTTTTTTTTTTTTTCCCCCCCCCCCCCCCCACCCACCCCCCCCCCCCCTCCCCCCCCCCCCCCCCCCAGGTCCCTGAAAACCTTTTTTGGATATTCCCCCTTTTTTAAAGGGGGGGGTAACCTTTTTTTCAAGGGGATGATTGCATTTTTCATTTAATTTACTGGTCGGGCAAGATCCGCTTAACCCTTCAAGGGTATCGGCAGTGTTTTCTACTTGGGATTTTCAGCTCTGCAAAGCCCATCCCCTCCTGTTTTGTTTTACGGGAAAATAGATCCAAAAAAATGGCCCCTGACCCCGGGGGGCCCCTTGTAACTTTACTCAGGCCGAACTCTCCCCCTTGGGGGCGCCCCAGATTTGAACCCATTTTTTTTGGGAACAAACGGATTTTAAATCCGGGGGGTATTGTTAAAAGGTTCCCAGATATAGGTGAAACTCCTTTCCCTTCCAAGGCTTTTGACTTTTGAAAAAGTCAAAATTTAAAAGGCATACTGTTTGAAAAGCCAAACTTTGGCCCAAAATTGAAATTTCCCCATTTTTTAAGAGGCCCATTAGACCCCCGGGCGCAATAAGGTTTAAACAACGGAAATTTTCCGGGGTTTTAGGCCCCCTTTTAAGGGGAACAGGCAGGGCCCATTGGGGGGGTTACCAAAAATTTATTAAACAGTTCCTAGCTTTTTAACCCTTGTTTTGGACCCAAAAAAGGGGAAACGGGCCCCAAATTTTGGGGTTTTTTAAAACATTTCATTTGGGGCTGGAATTTTGGGGGGGTGCATTTGGATAGAATTCTTTTTAAAGTTTGCATAACCCTGTACCAGATTTTGGGCTGGAAAGTAATTTCAACGAACACGACAACGGGGGTTTTATTTTTTAACATAGAAAAACCAGATTTTTTTTTTACAGTACCCAAAAAGCGGATAAAAGAGCCTTTTTTTTACTTAATGACAATGTTTTCCCTTTTAAGGACCTTTTTTTTAGACCCCCTTTTTGGAGAGTTTGACGGGGGTCCCCCAAAGGGTGTTTGGAAAAGGTCTTTGGTTGGGTTGCCTTATCCACACCTGTAGGGGGAAATTTTTTTAAAAACACCAACCCCCCAAAAAACCACACATTTTTAAAGGTGGTCAGTTTTTAAATTTTTTCTGTTCTTTTTTTTGGTGGGGGGGGATAGGACCCCGGAATTTTTGTGACGCTACCAGTGGGGATTTTGGTTTAACTTGTGTCCCTTTGGTTAAAAAATTTTTTCCCCTTGTGGGAGGGGCAGTTGCCTGGCATTTGATTTTGAACCAGGTTTTTGGGGCGGGGTTTTTTGGGTTTGGATTTCCCCAGTCTTTTGGGTAATTGAAGCCCTGAGTGGGTTTTGAAAATTTTCCCCCCTTAGGTTTTCGGAAAGGCCATTGAGCCCTGGTTTTGGGGTGGCCTGTAACAGCTAAATTTGCAGAGAGTCTTGATGGTTTTATATTTCCCCATTTCTTAATTTAGGTGGGGGCCTTGATTATGGTACCCCTTTTCTTTGATTTTGGGGGGCTAATGAAAAAACCCTAATCTTTTAGGAGTTAACCAGGTTTTTTACAGCCAAATCATTTTCCCAAGGAAGGGCCCAGTCGTCTTTTAAAATTTCGGCATTGGCAGCTTCCCCTTTTTTTTCCTTTTTGTGTTCTGGGTTGGTTTAAAATTTTACCTTCCAAAAAACCTTTTTCAAACCTTTGAAATCCAATGGGGGGGAATGCAACCCTTTTTCCCCGGGTTGTCCAGCAGTCAAGGCAAAGAACTACCCCTTTTAAACCCCGGGTTTTAACCAAAAACACACTTACCTTATTTCACATTTTGGGGGTAATACTCCCAAAGGGCAGGGCTACCGGGGCCCAAAACAAACTCCCAAGTTCCATGTAAAAAGGGGGTTTTGGTCACACCAGCTGGCAAGACAGTCAAACCCTTTTAAGTGATCTTTTTGGGGACCCCACAGGCAAAAGGATTTCCCTTACTCTTTGGTGGGGGGCGCATTTCTGATTTAAGTCACCAAACAGTTTTGGGCTTGTTTTGGGCCTTGGGGTGATGTTTGACACCTGACTTTTAGGTTTGGGGTTTTGATCATTTCCAAAAAAAGAATGACTGCTGAGTTAGCTTTCTTCCCCCGAAAACCAAATTAGAAAAAAAACCCCCAAAAAAAAAAACTTTTGCCAGGGGTTTAATTTTTTTGGGGTGCAAATCACCCCCCCTTGCTGCAAATTTTTTAACCCCTTTTGATTGTTTAAAATTAATTTTTTGGGGTTTAAGTTTTGGGGGGTTTTTAAAAAAAATTTTTTTCCAGTAAAAAATTTAAAACCAGTCCTGTCAAAGAAGGGACATTTTTTAATATTGAGCTAATTGGCATAAAAAATAAAAAAACTCGCTTTTTGAAATAAAATAATTCTATTTCGTGATTTTAGGTGTATTTAGAATTGTAACCCATTGCTTCTTCAAAAATTGCCTTATGAGGAAAGGTGCAAGAGCAACATTTGCAGCAAATATCTGGAATCCATAAGGTGCAATGCCTCCCAATTATAAAAGGCATGCGTGGGTTGTACAATTAATCACTAAAGATATATCTATAATGAACAGTTATTTATTAAAATCTGCTCAATTATAAAAGTTGATGCATTTTGCTGATCAACTTGTTAATGCAGGAAATCTGGACAAGGCCAAATATATGGGGGGAACATATAAACAGTACTAAAAATTGCTCTTGTATAAACTGAGACAGTTGACCGAATAACAGGTCTTGCTTTAGCATGCATTTTTCTGAAAGTTATGAAGTCTGAAACTCAGTGGCTGTCATTATTTAATGACTTCATTTCTAAATGATTTGACAGAAAACCACAAATTTTATGAGGAATAAACCAAAAATAAGAAGCAAAAATCTATTCATTCTGCAAAAATCTAGACAGTTGAGAGGTATAGTTCAGTCTTTGAGTTTGCTGCCCCCCCTCACAAAATCATGGTCGAATGGAGCTTCCCCCCCTACAGCCATTCCAATGAACCATCACTTGGCTATTTCACCCCATTTACCATAAACACTAATGTGCATACTGCTTTACTTCTGCGATGATTTGGACTTCATTTGAAAGTTTTAATTTGCATTTTACAGCGCAAACACTAATAGATATCATATCTGCTAAACAAAGCAATGCAGTCTCACAATGAGAACAGACTTAGCATTAAAACTTCTCTGCCCTTGAAAACTCACAATCACTGAAACAGCTTTGAAACCCACATTCAAAGAAAATACATTTTGCCAGTGGCAGATTAACTTTGGGTTTGGGCTGTTTTCAAATCACAGGCCCCTTGCACACGAAACACACACATGCTCTTTCATACACCTTCCTGATTGTATTAAATTATATTCTTTGTACAATACAGTACAGTTTTAGAGGGTGTTTTAAATTTATTGTTTTGACATTTTTCCAGTAAACAATGAAACAAAATGCATGCACCAGTAATGACAAAACTGCCCAATTCAGAACATTTCCATCATAAAAGTCTACTCAAACTTCTACAGTCCACCAGTATCAGTACATATGCACAATCTCTGAAGAAGTAAAAGTCATCTAAATAATTCCACATTAAAGAGATCTGTAACTAATGAAGAGGTTGTTGTTAGCAAACAACTTTGTATTTCATTGTTTCATCTACAAATAAAGTGCCTGTTAAATAAATTGCCTATCTTACACTAAAAAAAATGATATGCTAGCAATATTGCAATAGGGAATGGATGGCAAACTGATAACAGGTTCATAGTTACTAGGTATCTTCGCCATAAAGGAGTACGGCACCCCCCCCCTTTGCAACACAGTACAGTATCAGCAATGTATCTTTCTACTGTGGGAGTAGAACCCACAGCCTTCTGCATCAAAAAGAAGCATACTACCTGTTGTGCTATTAACAATGTAAGCAGAGTCAGCATAAGCAGCACTAAACTTTTGCTCCCCTGCAGCTCTCAGCTCCTTGTAAAATCTACTCACTCAGCTGTATCTCTGAAATTTGCAGCACAAAGAAATCTGGAAAAAGCCAAAGTTTATTGTGGGGGGGACAAAACCCCAAAAACCAGGGACACATTTTAAACATTGTTTGTATAATGTTGGAAAGTTGCTAGAATAAAATACTGTGTTACCACCATACATTTCACTGCCAAGCCTTAAACTCAGGACCCTGTGCAAAACAGTCAGAATAACATACCATTATGCCAAATCAGCTGTTTTGTGAAAGAGGAAGACGGAAACTTAAATGGCTACCATTTAGTAAATTCAGTTCTCACCATAGCACAGCTGTCAACCTCTTAGCACAAAACACCTGAACAAAGCCAATAATGGGTGAATACAGCCCCCAAACATTCAGTGAATTCAGTTCTCACCATAGCTCTCAACCTCTTAGGAAAAAACACCCGGACAAAGCCAGTAATGAGGGTATATAGCCCCCAAACATATTCAGTGAATTCAGTTTTTACCATAGCTCTCAACCTTAGCACAAAACCTGGATGAAGCCAATAATGGGGGAATACAGTCCCAAAAATAGGGACAAATTTCAAATATCCATCTTATACACTTAGACAACAACGCTAGAATAAAAGCTTTTGTGTTAGCATGCACTTTCTGAAGAATATGAAGTCTGATATTCAAATGTGTGTCATTTTTAACATTTGTTAACCAGGAAAGTCTGACTTGGAACAAAAGCTAATTTTTACCAAAGGCCCAGGGAGAAACACTCCAGACAGACACATGTCTTTGTAAGATGGGAGGACACTAGAGGAAACAAAAACAGGGAGGACATACAAACTTCACACGTAAGGTAAGGCACCCCAGCCAAGAATCAAACCAGAGAACATGTAGCTGCTAGGCAACAATGTGACCACTGCACCAATGCACTACTGGCTTTGCAAGGACACAAAAATACAGAAACCACAGATTTTATGAGGAACAGAACAAGTATGAGGGAAAAAATCTGCAGCATTTTTACAAATGGTGGTGGGTAGGGAATTCAGGCTCTTGCCACCTGGGCCCAAGGTACAGGGTTCAAGCCTTATTCTCTACCCACCGCCATGTAGCACTGGGGGCATTACACACATACACACACACACACACACACACACACACACACACACACACACACACACACACACACACACACACTCCTCCATAATGGTGGTGATCAGCTGATCCACACACACTACCTGTCCTCCATAATGGTGGCGAATGGCAATCCACTCTGCAGCCCAGCTAAATCCTCCTGTTTGTAACAGCGTGTGAGACAGCTGGAGCATCCTGAAGTCTTCTACTAGCTGATCCACTCTGCAACTCAACTACTAAATCTTCCAGCCTGTCTGTAATGGCCCATGAGATGGCTGTAGCATCCTGTGATGTGAGGAGGCTGAAGCCTCCTGCCTGCGGGTGATGCAGTCTGGTGACCTTCCAGTCTGTGTGGTTGTCATTGCACAGACCTCTGGGCTGGAAGGGTGGAGTTTCCTGTCTTCCCTATCCGGACTGCCTAAGAGAGCAGTCTGGAGCTCAGAAATGAGCACTCATGTGTGCCTGGAGTTCTGGTCTGCCTAACACAGCAGTCAGGAACCATGCATGCATGCGCAGAGTCCATGAAATTGTTTTATTTTTTAATTTCAATTTTATTTTTTTTAATTTCTTTTATTTATTTTACAGGTGGGAGGGCTGCAGTCCTATAGCACGTGTCACCCCTGCTAATACCTGCTGGAAAGCACTAGGAAGCCTTAAACTGATACAAGCACTCAACTCTCCTTATTAATAAGGAGAAATTAATCATAGGCACTAAACAGCCTATAATTGCAAAGTACCTTGCTAAGGTAAGGGACAACAGCTCCTGTACTTTAAAAAAAAAATCACTAAACCAGGCATGTCCAAGGGTCAGCTTCTGTTGATTTCACCTGTCCACCTGGTGAATCTGGGCATACTGGGGCAATGCAGCAATTACCTCATGTACACAGACAACCCTCTCCTCCTACCACCCAACACTACAACCTGTGAGAGATGCACTTTACATAGCCAAACTGCAAGCAATGCTCTCTCCACCAAAGATTGTGCTAGACAGTCAAGAGGAGAAGGCTAACAGCCACACTACACCTCAAGCAACACATAGCCCTTCTAAACACACACCACCAACACCCACACATAGCAACACTAAATCCACATATGCGGAGGCCCTTAACTATAACCTGCCCAAGCAACAAGGACCTCCGAAGCTGAAACGCAAACAAACATCAATCACAACCAAAGTGTCACATAGCTCACAACACCAGTGTGCTACCCAGCAACAGCCCCTAAGGCAAGACAACGTACCTAACACACTAGTCATAGGTGACTTTATAGTCAGGCACACTGATGTCCCACTCACTAGGCTGAACAAGGAGAAAATTACAGTGAGCTGCCTGTAGGGTGCCAGGATCCGCCACATAACTCATGCACTCAAGTCACTCCACAACAAGTACAAATATGACTCTGTCATTGTCCATGTTGGAGTGAATGACTTGAGACGTAAATCCCTGGACTACATGAAAAGAGACATGGAACAGCTCTCAGATCATGTGGCCCAGGCAGGTATGACGCTAGCCCTGAGTAGCATCCTGCCTTCACCCAGAATGATACCACAATATAAGGACAAAGTGATTGACTTCAACAATTGGCTAAGCTTCTGGTGTCATTCAAAGGGGATCCAGTATCTGTCTGCCTGGGACAACATGATCGACAGACCACGATGCTTTGCCAGAGATGGTCTGCACCTGTCACACCTGGGATTCAGGTTACTCGCTAAGGCTCTTGCCACCCCTATAGTGCCTTTTTTAGGCAAAGTTCAAAGGACAAAACCACCACTGTAACAGGTACAAGCATGCAAAATCTGAAGGTAATGTTACACAATGCTAGAAGTCTAAACCTCAAAATGCACTCTCTCGAGGCACTCCTAAAAATGGAGAACATCGATATCTGTGCAGTAACTGAGACCTGGTTCAAGGCTCCAGAGAGCAATCCTGCAATACCAAGCTACAACTCTTACCACATTTTTCGGCTACCAAACCAGGATTGAAACACTAAAGGTGGAGGAGTGTCCATATTCACCAAGGATATTCACAACACCAGGTTAGTTGCCCAACACAATGCATCTGAAATTCTCCATGTGCAACTAACACTAGGTAATACTGCAATCCAAATTGTAGCTTGCTACAGATCCTCCACCATGCCCCAAGATTCTCACTACACCTTTCTAAACATACTGGAAAATATTAATATACAACCAAACACCCTAATACTGGGTGATTTCAACTACCCTGCCATTAACTAGGAAAACTATTCATGCACCAACACCTTTGCCCAACGGTTCTTGGAATTCATAAATTCCAATCCCCTGGATCAACTAATCCATAGTCCCATCAGGGGCTCCAATATCCTAGACCTGGTCATTACCAACATGGGAAATTGATGCTCCACACCTATGGTCACCCCCGTGTTGGTCAGGTCAGACCATAAGCTAATCACCCATAACATCCACATTCCACCTCCAACCCCAGTAAGGAAACTTCCATAAAAAATTTCTTCAAAGCCAGCTTCATGCTACTCAAGTCAGAAGTGACAAACTTCATGACACCCATACAGACAGGAACTGAAAGTTCAACTGCTGAGTCCTACACTAAGGCACTGTATGAGCACATCCACTCATGCATGAATCGTGCCATCCCAAATAGAACCAAGATGCTCTCCTCCAAAAAAAGGAAGCCAGTCTGGTGGCCCCTGCCATAAACAAACTTTACAACAAAAGGAAAAACATTGTTGCAGAAAAGAGGAAAATCCTAGGATGCAAAAAACTCCCTTACCAGCCTCAGTAAGAAGCTGAGATCCCTCATAAAATCCTCCAAAGCTAGTTACGAAAATAAAATTGCCAAAGATTCCAAAAATAACCACAAGGCATTTTTTAACTATGTCAAGAATCTAAATGGCAATGCTCAGATCTGCTCTGAGCTACAACAGAATGGCATTAAATTTAAATATACTGATCCCAAGGATATCGCCAATATCTTGGCATATCGATTCAGTGCCAACTTCACCCCCCTTTTGCCCCCTAAATTGCCCATCTCAATACTGGAAGATTGTCAAATTCCGGTAATAACAGCCACACAGGTAAAAAATGCACTCTCCAAAGCTAAGAACATCCATGGGACCAGATGACATCCTGGGCTATGTACTACATAAACTACAAAATGAACTGGCACCTCACCTAAGTGTCATGTTTAATCATACCCTCACCTCAGGCTTCATACCCACTAAGTTGCACACAGCTACAGTTATCCCACTCCACAAGGGGGGATCCAACTTGGATCCCGGGAACTAATCTGAAAGGCCATGGAATGTATTATCATGGAACTTACAAACAAAGACATTGGCAACCTTAAAACACTGGACCCCACCCAGTTTGGGTTTGTGAATGGCTGATCTTGTCTCCTGAGCCTTACTGACTTCTTTGAATGAGTCTCCAGAGTTGTGGACGAGGGTAAGTCAGTCCACACAGCCTAGGCCTTGCCAAGTCCTTTGACACCATCCCCCACTCTGGAATCATAGATAAACTTACTAAGCTGGGCATTAATCCCTATGTCACTCGATGGGTTGCCAATTGACTTAGTGACAGAACCCACACTGTAAAAGTAGGTGACTCCAAATCCAGCTCCAGACAAGTGACAAGTGGAGTACCTCAGGGTTCAGTCCTGGGACCTCTCTTATTTGGCATCTACTTCTCTGAAGTACAGGCCAACACTAAGAGACTCTGACTAACAAAGTTCACAGATGACTGCAAACTGGGAGCCATTATTGAATCCCCAAATGATGTGGATACTCTACAAACTCGCCTTACAGAAACAGATGCTTGGTGCCAGAGCCATGGGCTCAAGCTCAATGCCAAGAAATGTATAGTTATCCCCTTTGGGAACAAACATGTACCCATGAATTATCACATAGGTGGCAGTACACTAAACACCGAAAGTGTGATAAGAGACTTAGGGACACAGGTGAACAGTGGTCTCACCTTCAATAGCCACATTGCCACAACAGTCAGGAAATCCTTCTATGTGGCACACCTCATCACTAAGGGCTATTCATCCAGAAAAAAGGAGGTCATTGTCCCACTGTACTCATCCCTCATTAGACCTATTATAGAATACAATGCCCCATTTGGTATGTACCTCTCAAGACATCTGCAACAACTGGAATGGCTGCAGAAATACCTCACTAAAAGAATCACAGGCCTAAAGCAGATGCACTATGCTGACCGACTTAAAAAACTCCAGCTATACTCTGTCGCATATTGTCTACTCCGAGGCAATCTCTGCTTAACATACAAGGCCATATCAAACCCAGAGCTGTTGGACATGCTACACTTAAAAAAATCCCACTCCCTCAGAGCCACATGCTCCAGGGATCCAAATCTTGCCATCACAATAAACAAAACATGCTGGAGGGATAGGTTCCTGACCCAGAGACTCCCCAGACTCTGGAATAGACTGCCCATACATGTCAAGCAGAGCACCTCTTTGGCCCTCTTCAAAAGGAACCTTGATGATTGGATGGGAGAAAGGAAATTCACTTCGGGGGTCACGTCAGTCACCCTGCTAGACAGGGGTCCAGGGAAGTAAATAGTGTGGGAAGAAATAGCCAGGGAATTGTTATGGCTAGGCTTCTATAGGCCCTAGGGCCAATAGCCTAGTACCAACCTATGAACCTATGAACCTATAAGAGGTTAGAAGTCAAGGCGAGATGATAATTCCACAATAATCTGTACCTCTCGCACACTACCCCAGTACTTGCATACTACTTTCTCTCTGATACTCAGCAAAGTTTCTCTGCTGGTGAATCCTGGCTTCCCAACTGCCAGCTATTCCTCCACCCAGAAAAAGTGAACTCCTTTTTTCAGCCAAAGAATTAATCTAAACAACTTCAAAATTCTCTCTGCTGACAATACCACCATTGAAGTTGTCCACCACACCAAGTTACTAGGTGTAGTCATAAATGATCACCTTCAGTTTGATCTTCACATTCAACAAATTCTAAAGAAAACCCACCAGAAACTTGGCACTCTCTACAGAAACAAACACACACTAACCTCTTCTTCCAAAACTACCCTTACCAAAACTTTCCTTGTAACCTCCTTGCTTTATGGAGCTCCAATACTTACCTATTTACAGAGCTCCTCTACATCTAAAATGGAACAGTGCTATAATATTAATGTTTTTTGCATTTGAATAGTATACCCTACTAAACTTATATATACTTGTCCTGCTTGTTTTCTACCTACAATCACAGTACTGCTATTCTTTGTATCCTACCTAGACTATATGATTTCATCAGTGAAATGTATAACATGTATTTTCTTTTTTTACTTGTATCTCAGATTGAATCAATATTTTTATCTGTACATTGTATATGTATCTTATGGTTATTTACAAATGTGGAGCTTTTCCCCCTGGGCCTCTGCTAAAAAGGGACATTTTGTCCAGTCAGACTTTCCTGGTTAGTAAATCTAAAATAAATGAATATAATAATGTGGCCAAGTTTGCCACCAACTCAAAAACTAGAATCCATCACTGTTTGTCGCTAAAAACACTAAACTGGATAGAATTCCCCAATGACCTACTATAAACCCAACTTCTAACACTCCACAACATGGTCACAAAACCCTAGCCTGCCCAACACTAAAAAAAGCATTATACCTTACAACCTTAACAGACCACTTAGGTCTGCAGATAAAGAGCTTCTCTCTATATACAAGTCATCTAAGACAGCTAGACAAAGCCTCTATTTCCACTATGTTGCAAAAGGATGGAATTCTCTTCCACTTACTGTGAGAAGTACTACTGACCTACATGCCTTTAAAACTATACTGAAACAACACATGTACAATGCCTGGCTGTGTCCTTGCTCTAATCCAGGCTAATCTCTTCTCCAGATCTGACCAGACTGCAACTCTCGTTCACTCTCTCTCCATCTGTACTCCATTCACTCTGTATCATTTACTTCCATATCTACATCAGTTACTTGAGTAGTTACCATCTGTGTCATATCAATGTGCCTGCTTACTTGTAACTCAGGTAATTTGTTGCTATCTGTGCAAAGTCTTATTTTTTACATCTCTGTATGTTGTTGTAACTCATGCTGTTTTTGCGTTCTGTATAAAGTTTCTACATGTCTCTGTGTGACTGGAGCTTTTCGCCCTGGGCCTGCACTGAAATGGTTTCTTTCTGACTCAGTCAGATATTCCCAGTAAACAAATGCCAAATAAATCAATAAATAAATAAATCAGGACATCTAGACAAAATATGGCTGTTCTGTGCAACAGAAGACCTGTGACATTTTGGAATGACTAACAGAGAAGGTAAGAGAGCAGGACAGAACTGAGAGGTATTGCACTTATCATGGCACCTGGTCCTCATCTGAAAGTAGAAACAGAGGAATGATGATTATTAAACAAGGGCAAGCAATGTAATTGCAAGTTGGGAATATAGAATCAATGTCACAGCTAATTAAATTGTACATGGTTTATCAGAGAACATTCTAGAGATGTGTAATGAGCTGCTACCTTTCTGTGAGTTTTAATAATATAATATTTTTCATTCTTTCTTTATTTATTTATTTCAGTTTTTAACTGGGTAAGTGGACTGGTCAAATGACCCTTATCAGCAATAACCCAGCACAGTGGTGCATTAAATTAGCAAGTACATTAATACAGAGGTAGAACTTATGCTGACACTAAGTACAAATTAAAATAATGGTGATAACCACATGCAGAAATAAACAGAGAGTAGTCAACTGCATACTGTCATGAAAATAGATATGTGTGTGTAATACAGACTTACAAAAAATAAAGAGGCTGTGGTCTTTTATACACATACTATTATTTACATTTTACTTTTTGCACACATTCCATTATTTACATTTTGTGTAAATTATTGACAATAGTTACATTATATCAAGTTACATTATATCAAGTATACAATTACATTACAGTAACATTCCAGTTATGCTGTGATGATGATGCATAAGAAGGCAGAAACATGCATGTCCATGGCTAGTGGGGTTTGGCTTTTTTGGCTTGAATTTGTCCATAAATATACTTAAAAGAAAAAGTCATGGCCATTCAGAATTGCCATTTAACTGAAACACCTGATGTCCTTAAAGGGTTATTTGCATATATCCCATGTTGCATCTAACACAAGAGGTTTAAGGAATCACACAGTGGAACCTCTAGTTTTACTATATTGATAAATGCTGGTAAAGATAAATTATTTTCCGTACAGACCTGGAAATTTTGGTTTGGAGCTGAGCTAGCCATTGAACCAGGTTAAGCTATGTATTCCACTTACTAAGATTATGGAGTAGCAGGTTATGATTTATTGTTCTGAAAGGTCTAGTCATATCAATGAAGAGTCCACCTGTTGATTTGGACATATTTGTGTATTTAAGATGGAACTTATTGCCATGTACAGGATTGTTACAGTACTAAAAGAGTTTCTAAATCCATTCTGCCTGTCACACAGTACAGTAGCCCATATTTATTTATGTGTTCTCACATCTGCTTGTATATTAATTTTTCAAATATTTTGTTTATGGGACAAAGACTAGCTATGGGTCTGAGCTGCTGCATTCTCAGGGGCAGGATACTTGGGAGAGGGAAATTATGTATCTATATTTGAAGTCTGTGGGAAATGTAGTTATTGTGAGTGACAGGTTGAAAATGCATGTAAGAGGATTAGCTATGTAGTAAGCTGCCATTCTTTGGAAGGAGGGTGACGTTTGTATATTTTAGAGCCTTTTCTAAAATCTAATTTAAGTAGGGTTTTTTAACATCTTTATGGGTAATGTCTTTGAAAGGAAAGACTGGGCTATAGACAGCTAAGGTATATAGCTGTGATGACTTTGGGGGGGGGTCTATATCATTATGTCTAACAAACTAAAAATAGAATTCCTCTTCAACGAACTTCATCCATTGAAACTTAATATATTCAATGATAATTCCAGTGAAGTTCATCGCAGGGAGAAAAACTAGATGGCCATCATGGTGAGTTTGCACTTTTCCACACTGTAGTGTGATCTCAGAGTTGGTATATTTAGTTAAGGGGGTGTGGGGGACACAGCCCCCTACCTGGGTGGATTTGCAATTATATGTTTTTTGTGATGGTTGGTAGATTGGCCAAGCAATTTTTTTCCCCTGAGAAAAAATTTGCTGAAATGATCATTTGATGGATTAAGTTTAGATGGATAAAGTTAGACGATGAGGTATTCAATTTTTAGTTTTAAAACAAAATGATATAAACCTGAAATGGGGTGGGGGGCCCTGGGTGTTACTGATAAATGATGCAGTTATTTTGATATGCTTGTACTCCAAGGTGAGCATATGAATAGCTTCTGTGAGGAAATTGTTTATATTCATTGGTGAATTTCAAGGAGTCTTTGAAAGTAGGTATTTCCTTGCCTATCTGTGGCAGTATCACCCATTATGTTTTTAGCTCTTGGCAGAATTACTTTTGTTTAGAAGCTAGTAAGGATTTTTTGTTTCTAATGAAGTTTGATTTTGCTGTGTTAGCTGTGGTTGTTGATTTTTTCAAATTATAGTAATTTCCTTTATTTTCTACATTAATAGGTATAATATAGAATGCAATATAAATATTGTTATGTATATACTTTAATTAGCATATATATGACATTAGGTCAGTGCGATACAAAATAAAATAAAATAACATTCTCTTCCCTCTTTTTAGTGCCACATTAACATTTTACTGTCACTTATAAAGCTGTTTGAAAAGATCGATATAGCCTTCTAAACTGATTTGCTAGCAGCTGGCATTACTTTATTGTAAGAAGGAAAATAATATTAACAATTCTCTTGTCACTGTTGGTGACCTTGTTATTATGAAGTCAGAATATTTGTAGGAATAAGTTGTCAGACTTCTTGTCATATAGAAATAACTGTGAAAAATGCAAAGAAGCCCCAATAGAACATGACAGGTTGCACAATATTCCCATTCAGCAACAGTAACAGATGGAAGCAAACTGTGAAAGGCGAATTTGATGTTCCATCATTATCTGATTTTCCTCATGTGACTGAATGTGCTATATCATCTGTGCAGAGTAGCATGCAGACCCACACAAACACACTATATATATAATATATAATATATATATATATATATATATATATATATATATATATATATATATCATGCATGCACACACACATATATGTATATATATATATATATATGCATGTGTGTATGTATTTATACATACATATATATATATATATATATATATATATATATATATATATATATATATACACAGAGAGAGAGAGAGTGCCTGCTCATATATATATATATATATATATATATATATATATATATATATATATATATATTTTTTTTCATGCATGCATATACCTATCTATAACAATCTCTCTGTATATACAGATGGATTTACTTACCTTTGTCGAACTACATCAAAATCAACGTGAATAATTTAAACACCAAATGATCAACATTATGCACTTGGATACGCTACTATGCAAGCACTGAGCATAAATCTCAGTGCATACAAAAACTTTACAAAAATGTAAAAGAAAACATCATTTTTTTGCAGGGGGACATAGCCCCCTGCACCTACCACACTACCTGCTAATTATATTTACTAACTCCTTGACTGCACAATTCTTGGTGAAAGGGCAAATTCCCCAAACCTGAGAACTGCCTGATCTGCTACTTTTGTTGACAGCTGTTGACAATCTGTTTAGTTGACCAAACTGTGTCGATTAAACAGATGTCAACCAAAACACCACTGGCAAAAGTAGTGGAACACATATATAGATGAATACAGAGACAAATGTTATAAGCAACTGGAAAGAATCAGAACTAGACTCAGTGTCTTTGCTTTTTAAAATCATGCGTAATTTATCAAATGTTTACAATCTGCATTGAATAAATCAATTCTAACTGACAAGATCACATTATTGCTCAGTACTGATGCAAACTTAATACATATATTTGCTAAACAATTCTGGCAAATGTTTTTACTTTTAAGATCTAATAAACATAATACAAATAAAATAAGTGTTTTGAATATTTTATTGTTTCCAGTATCCTCATTGCCTATTATGAAATGGGTAACTTAGTTTTTGAAATATTTTATTTTAATGTGAGAAAATGTGAGGCTTTGATTTCTGAATTTAATGTCTGGAAGTTAAAAAGTCTTAGGGCCAGATTTCAAAAGAAAGTTGTGGACAGTGCAAGCATTCGAAGGAAGGCATGAGCGCATGAATGGCAAATGCAGTTCCATAAAGTATTCTTAAGGAAGCCTTAGTAATTATATATTCAGTGTAGGTTATTTAAGGAATCTGTGCATGAATGCTGGATTCCAAACCACAGTGAGCATGCCCAATGCAACTTAAACGAGATGAAATGCTTCGCCGGCAACTTTAGGAAGCATTCTGCAGAGGCTACATCTATTAACACAAGAGAAAGCTCTTTGTCAACATCTGAAATCAGCAATCTTGATGATACACTCCAAATTAACTACACTCTAGCAACGGAAAATGAAATGATAGATAAACAAAGGGAGCTATTTGACCTGCACCAGTCCAAATATTCTCTCCAAGAGCTAAGATTCATAACCAAATACTCCAAATGGATTCAAACCCCCTCCAAAGCTTTAGCTAGAAAAATCAAAAACAAGCTTGAATCATCCAGAATAGCCCTTATCTGTCATCAAGGTACAATTTACAAATCAGACACTCAAATTATTCAGTTATTTCATCAAACATATTCTGATATCTATGCCAGTAGTAATCACCAAACCTCAATCTCAGCGATAACAAATCATATCAAAAACATCACTTTCCCAAAGCTAAACAATACTCAGAAAGCAATCCTCTCTGCCCGACTGACCCATCAAGAAGTGATAAAGGCTATTAGCAACCTGAAATTAGGTAAAGCTCCAGGTCCAGATGGATATTCCCGAGACTTCTATAAAACCTTTAAAGATAAGTTAGCCCCCATTCTACTGAAATTATTTAACTGCATATCCCTTAATGGTATATCGGACCTCTACATTAACCACTCAAAGACTATACTAATCCCTAAAATTAGCCTGGATAAATCAAACCTCAATAACAATAGGCTGATTTCCCTAATGAACGTGGACATTAAAATCCTATCATCCATACTTGCCGAAAGACTTAAAAAAGTAATCCCCTCCCTCATCTCTGTAGGACAAGCAGAATTCATGTCCAACAGACACACTTGGGACAATACTCTGACTATGGAAATCATGATTAACCTTTCAAAGAAGGATATTAATCCAAGATATGTAATGATACTGAATGCGTGTAAAGCATTCAATAGAGTCAATTGGAACTTTCTGTTTACAGTGCTACCCTACTTTGATATACCTCCCGAGTTTTATCAATACCATCACAATTTTATACAACAGTTTCTACACGTGCCTTTATATAAATAAGCAATACACATAACCAATTAAAATTTCAAATGGCACCAGGCAGGGGTGCCCTCTGTCCCCTCTTCTCTTCAACTTATATTTAGAATCTTTCTTCCTATCCATAATGCAAAAAACACAACACTCAATCCCCAAAATATTAAACACCAGTATCACCTTGACTGCATTTGCAGATGACTTAAATCTATATTTTGAACATCCCTTGTCAGATACCAAGAAAATAGTCACTACCTTGAACACCTTTACTCATATTTCAGACTACAAAATCAACCAAAATAAATCCCTTATTTTCCTAATCAATCCTTCAGCCTATAGGCAGAATCTCTTTCCAGACTCACCCTTCCACATAATACACTCCTTTAAATAGCCAGACTCACCCTTCCACATAATACACTCTTTTAAATACCCAGACTCACCCTTCCACATAATACACTCCTTTAAAAACCCAGACTCACCCTTCCACTTAATGCACTCGTTTAAATACCTAGGGGTCTGTTGCAACCACTCCTCCTCCTCCACATTACATTCCAATCTAAGTAAAATCTGGGTGACACTCTTACAAGACATGTCTAGATGGCAACAGATGAAACTCCCTATGCTATCTAAAGCATCCATCATTAAAATGTACATCCTCCCAACGCTTCTTTACCACTTTCATGCATCTCTTTCCTCCATTCCTAATACATTTTTCATTAAAATTCACAAAGCCTTTGCGAAGTTCATATGGCACCCAAAATCAGTAAGAGTGTCATAGCAAAGACTTACCCTTCCAAAAGATAGGGGAAACCTAGGTTTGCCTGACCTTCAACTTTATTACAGAATCCTGCATGCCAATAGATTAATCACAATTGCCAACTACCAGCCAAATTATATAGTATGGACCCCTCCTTGGTTAAAAATGTGGCACAATCATGTTCTGTATAATAAATTTAACCCCAAAACTCTCCCCTTTTTAGGACCATCAACTATCAAGAACTTGAAGATGCATCATATCCTAAAGACTAAAATTAAAGTTTTCCAAGATTTATTCAAATCCCTGAATCTAGGAAAAACTCTCCCCATATTTCAACCCATTCACCTAAACCTGAATTTCAAATTGAACTGTAGCATGATCAATTTGGTCGACTACCCCTTAATAAAAGGATACACGCTATGGGATATTCATAAGAATAGAAATTCCTCACTAACACAACTACGAGCTATCCTAAATCTATCTAAAAAATATATCATAATTTTGAAGCAAATAAGGGAAATTACTGCATCTCTACTTCAAGACCACACCATTGTTGAATCTGACCTCAACTTGGTTGCTAAACTGCTGCAAAGCTTAGCCAGCAAGAAGAGCACACTGTCCCTCTCTTATAAACTTATAACTATGATTCTACATCAAGAAAGAATTGTTTCTGTGGACTACTGAAACCAACAAAGGTTGAACCTACTGATTAATCAAAAGCTTTCAGCTATCAAAGCCACACTTTTGTTTTCCCCGTTTAAAAAGCTTACTTATACACAATTTATGATTATCAACAACTTACACTTCACTCCAGCCCACTTAAACAAATTTAACCCAAATGTGCCCACTTCATGCTTTTACTGCTCCTACCCCCACGCTGACATCCTGCTCCTACCCCCACACTGACATCTTACATATATTACGGTCTTGTAGATACTCCCACAGTAGTTGATGCTCTCTCAAGGTTAGACTTGACAAAATGGGGTATCACAAATCAACCCTCTCGTGGGAAATGGCATTGCTACATGTTACCAATCTTAAAATATCAAAATTAACATTGCATATATTAATAACGCTTTGTTTATTAGTTAAATTCTATATTACCAAACATTGGCTGGACCATACTAAGATGTCCCGGAGAGGGTTTAGGTGTTTGTTAAATACATTACCTCACAAAAACTTTTAATATCAAACTCCCACAAGCGTCCTTACTTACTTACTCCAGGAATTCTGGAGTACCATATTTGAGAACTAAATTTCTGTAAACTAAGGTAATTCACCACTACTAAATGCTCCTCCCTGTGGCTCAAGATAAGTATCAAATCTTCCCCTCTATTTGTTCTATAAGTTTTGACTTAAAAACAATACAGTGTGTACAGCTCTAGTATTTTCATTTCTTTCTTTTTTCTTTGTTTTGTTTTTTCTCATCTAGATTACCCATTAGCTTTACTCCCAATGGTTTTATTATTTTTAAAGCAGCACAATTGTACATATTGTATATAATGTGTAGTTTTATGTTTTCTCCTGTATAATTGTTCATTGTTTAACTGCAATTGTCTGTGATATTTAGGTATGCTAAAACCAATAACATTTTGACTTGCCCCCCCCCAAAAAAAGAAAGCTCTTTGTTATGGAATCCTGTGAAATTCACCCTATTAACAATATATATATATTTATATATATATATATATATATATATATATATATATATATATATATATATATATATATATATATATATACATATGTAATACATTACAGAAGGCTAAGGTACTAACAGCCATAGAGGAGGATCTGGAAATGCATCCTAGAAGGCAGCCAGCTTGACATTAAGCCAGGCTACATCTACGTCAGGTCTCCGATCAAGAAATAATCAATGAGTACTGATAAAAGAGACAGCAGTTTCAGGCTTTGTGAGACATGTGTGTCCTACACATGTATCCATGTACCTTGTGAGGTAACCCCATACCTGTTAAAACCAAAGTATGCCTGTGCCTAGGTATTCTGGCATCAGGGACATTTCAACAGCAAATGGGAGATGCAGCAGGAGTGTCACAGACAGCTATCAGTCTCATTCTCCCAATTCCCGGCAGCAATGTGCATCGACATCAATTAGTACATCCACTTTCTAGCCACAGTCCTAGAGTTCAGAAATATCATTCACTATTTCTTCACCATTGCCAACTTCCCCCATGTACTTGGTGCAATGGACTGCACCCACATTCCTATCAAAACCTTTGCAGTACCTGAAGCAGAAATTTGCATAAACAGAAAGTGGTGGCCATTGCTTAATTGCCAAGTGGTGCCACTGCAGGTGGCATAATAAACAATGGCAATACACCATGGGAGTGTACATGATGCCACTATATGGTGAAAAAGTGGTCATGATGACTGCCTTCTAAAATAGTGTAATATCTGAGGGACTAGAATCTGGTAAGTGCAGGAACACAGTTATGCTGTAAACTAAATCCAAACCTATCATCAGTGCACATGATGACAATGTGTCATCTCCTTCCCACCAAGAGATGACTGAAGTTATCTACTACAGATGTGACTAATGATGCAATATGGAGCCCCATCCAAATCTGCAAATGATGCATGTAATTGATCACACACTGCAACAAAAAACATCATTGAGCATGTGTTTGCCGTTCTGAAATCCAGTTTCAGATGTCTGGACACATCTGGACATGCACTGCAATGCACACATGAAAAGGCAGCACAGATGATTACTGCGTGTGCCATGCTATACAACATGTTAATATAAAAATATGGCAGCTTGCCAGCTGCAAGTGTGTGTGAACTACCTGAAAAACCCCAGATGTTTGAAAATGAAATTTCACAGAGGAGGATCAGGAGCACACAAAGAGGAAAGGGAATTAGAATGGATGATGCAGGATGTGGACACAAATCTCAGCTTAGGAAACAAGGCAGTGTCTGACACACACCCTTGAGACATGAGCGGTCATAGATACATAAGCATATAAAATAAACATTGATGTTCACGTGTTGCCCCACAGCAGCAGCACAGCTAACAACTAATAGAAATGACCAATTAGCTGTACAGTGAACATCATATCAACCAAATCTTAATGCATGCCAGTATGAATACATACAAAATACTGAGAGGAAACATCCTCCAAGAAGACTGCTTGCAAGATACATCACCAAAGAGGAACACACAGGCACATAAGTGTGATGCAGGAGGTGTGCATAACTGAATAAACCACCTGACAGTCAGGATATCATCATACAGAGTAATAGCATCAAACATTACCCATCCAATAGGCACAATCATAAGAAAGCAAGGTCCATGATGATAATGGGTATGTATCAGAGTATACATACAAGAAACACTAGGTGCACAGTGACACTGCTGCCTCAGCTACATGTGGTATTGCTGCAAAGTGGGTCATTTTCATATGTGCAGACATGCAGAGCTTCAATGACACTGATCATACAATGTACCTGCAACAAGCAACAATACTGCAGTGCTGATACAGCAACATATGCATGCATGCATACATGTGCAGATTCAGTCAGATATGGGAAGGCACACATGGAGAATACAAGTAAACATGGCGATTGAAAATGGAAACAGGTACACAGAAAGGCAGTTAGTGCTGGTGTCAAGCATGCGCAGGACGCAGGTATGTATACAGGGGCATAGCTGTGCAAGTGGGAATGGCATACAACAAGGAAAACTATAAGGAAAATATCAAATGTATCTGTTCATTAACAAAGATGCAAACATGAAAGCATGACAGGACATACTGCATTACTGCTGTCAGTATCATCACAAGCATATGTCAATCCCAAACAGGTAACACATATCAACAAATGAATGCTGTCACATAGTTCACAGAAAAAATCAGAAAATCCCATGGCATCATAACTATGTCAGTGATTAGCACAGTAGTCATCATTGCAACAAGGAAAGAATTGTACAACAGGAAAAACACTAGGTCAACTGTCAGTATTACACTAATGCAGTCTAGAGTGCAAACAAGGATACCTCACGATGTGTTTCTGGCTGCTCCTGCCATGTCAGAAAACCCATGGCCGATGTTGTTCTGCTGAGAAACTAGATGTGGTGACATTTGTGGCTGTAGTGCAGGAAGTAACATGACTGCAATATAACCACCTGGATGTGCCTGTTTGACTCACAGTAGAGTGACCATCAGTAGAGGCATTAATGTCACTCCAACTGTCTAATCAATAAAAAGGGTCAGTTGCCATGGATATGACCTTTCCTACTGTCTCCATTACCGGCTTGGTGGATATGGGCATCCTGAGATAATGTAGAAATTGCCTCATGTTTACTGACAACCAGTTAATTCTCAAACAAACTGACAGGGTATGCGAGAGATGTATTTGAGCTATCTCACTAGATGCAAAGCTCTCACTTAAAAGTACTCCTAATGTCAATAAGGTTGTCAGTAGTACACATGCTGGACCCATAACGTACAATTCAAAGCAAACGTATAGACCCTCGTATGCCGAGGCACTTACACATAACCTTCCTAAACCACAAACACCTCCTAGATGAAGTACACATAACAAATACCCTCAGCAACCCCAAATGTGCTCTTTCAAAATAACATCCACATCAACACATACAGCTACATCTCATGGAGCCTCTGCCGCTAAGCCCATAAGGCAAGTCACCACACAATCCATCATTCTAGTCATTGAAGTCTCCATCATGACACATACTGATGTCCCTCTCACCAGGTTGTGTAAGGAGAAAGTTACGGTCAGTTAGTTATCAGGGGCTAGGATCCACCACATTACACATGCACTCAGGTCATTGGACCACAATTACCAATATGACTCAGTCATAGTCCATGTGGGAGTAAATGAACTGAGATGTACCACCCTAGACTATGTGAAGAGAGACATCATGGAGCTCTTGGGATATGTGTCTCAGGCTGGTATGTACCTAGCATTGAGCAGCATTTTACCTTCTCCAAGGATGATGGTTAGGGTGTTTACCTTACAAGCACAAGGTGCAAGGTTTGATTCTCACATGGGGTAATTGGCTAGGTTTAAAATGGCCCACAAGGGCAGTTAGCCTATTACTAATCTATGAATTTATGAATCTACGATGCCACAATATGCACAAAAGATGATTGGCGTTAACACATTACATCAGAGTGATGCCTATGGGTGCATCTGCATTTAACTCCTACTGGTGCCTCTAGGTGTCAAATATTGCAGTTCATATTTACATCAATAATTCCAAAAGCATGCTATGTACAGTGTTTTAAAATATTTTATCTTAAAGCTTACACAATGGGAAACTCAACTGCAATAACATTTCACCTCTATTTACTGCAGGTAAATACATATTAACTGTTGTTTTTATGATATTAATTTATAGAGATATGATTTTCACATTTTTCCAAATATGTCATCACCCAAGTAACAGAGACAGAACTCTTTAGCCTCATATGAAAGCACTCAGCTAGATGAATAAAATGCTGCTGACAGCATGTGTATAACTTGAGTGGTTGCTGAGATATTATAAATGTAATAGTTGTGTCTTTATCAGAACATTGAATTATTAAAATTGCGAAAATGCCAGACCTTGAACTCATTATTGTGGAGGGCTTCTCCCCCTCCCCCCCACTAACACCAAGATCACACTACAGTGAGGAAATGGCAAATATTACAATCTTCGCTGTATTGTGATCTCAAAAAAAGCACTTTGAGGTACGGCATTTTCGCTCCTTGGAGCATTCACGATTTTAATCATTCGATATTCTGACATAAAGTCATAATAGTTACTGTGTTTACTGTGACTTATAAAATTCAGTTTAAGACCTAGAACCTGAAGAATTCTACCACTATAAAAATAGTTTGCACTTAAGAGTTTGCCATTTACACTTTTTTCATAACCCCTATTGTTCCAGAGATACGAACATTTGTTTGAAATGTGAGGACATAATTTGATTCTGTCAAAAGGCTTAGGCTCTGCCCATTGGAAGCTACAGTGCAAACTGCTTGAGCTCCAATGGAGTGAATGACTTAATAATTAGCTTAGTTTCTGATGTCATTCTAACGGGGTGCAATATTTGTCAGCCTAGAAAGAGATGGTTAACAGACAATGCTGCTTTGCCAGGGGTGGTCTGCACCTTTCCCCTATAGGCTTTCAAATATTAGCTCAAACACTGTCTTCCTCCATAGGGCCTTTTTTAGGCAATACCAAACTGAAAGTACTTCTGACATAGCAAATCAAAACCAAGAAAATCTAAAAGTGTTACTGTTCAATGCTATATGTCTAAACAAAAAAACTCCACTCATTAGAAGCTCTTTATACCCTAGAAAATGCTGATTTTTGTGCGGTCACTGAGACATGGTTTAAAGCCATGAAGAGCACAACAACAGTGTAAGGTTATAATGCCTTCCACAAATTTAGGCCAACTACTTCACAGACAGGGACTAAACGTCCCTATTTACATCAAAAATAAATATATTTCAAGGCTGGTCAAACAGGACAATGCACTTGAATTTGGTCCATGTTCAAATCACCACAGGTAAAATCCAATACCACTTCCTTGCAAGCTATAGATCCCCCTCTATGACCCAGGAAACCCATACCACTTATGTAAACTTATTAAAAACACTCACCATCAAACCCAATACCATATTCATAGGTGACTTTAATTATCCCAGTATTAAATGGGATTGCTGTACAACACCAAACGCACAGGCACAGAGATTCCCTGATTTTGTAAACATAAACTCCCAGGACCAGATAGTCAATACACCATCCAGGGTTGCAACCATGCTGGATCTGGTCCTCAGTAATATGGGAGACTGTTGCACACCCCTACTGTAATGCTTTCCCAGGTAAGGTCAGACCAGAGAAGGGTCTGCTTTGAAGTAAAAATAAAACCTGGACCCCCAGCTAAACCTGGAATGTTCACAGAAACCCTGTACGAGCATGTTAATAGCTGCACAGAGGCAGCTGTACCCACCAGGAAGAAGTACAGAACTAACTCAAAAAACAAGCCACCCTGGTGGAATCACAAAACCAATTGGCTATATAATAAAAGGAAGAAAATCATGGCAAAAATTAGGAGGTACAGCACCCAGCAGGGTAAAAGCACTCTCATCAAACTAAACAAAAAACTAAATTTGAGGTACGTTTGGCCTCCCAGGCCAAGGACAACCACAAGGCATTGTTTAGCTATGTCCGCAACCTCAAAGGCAATACACAATTGTCTGCAAAGCTCATTGTAAATTGAGCCACCTTTATTGAGCTAGAAGATATAGCAAACCTCCTGGCTCATAAATTCAGCTCCAACTTTACTCCTCTCTCCCTCTCACCCTTCCCTTAGGAAATATCATCAAATATAACTCCCCCCTACTATCACTAGGGAACAGATCCTTAATGTTGTCTCTAAGACCAAGAACACTATGTCACTGGGCCCAGACAATATCCCAGGATGCCTTCTAAATAACATGAAACATGACCTATCAGGGCTTCTAGAAATACTATTTAACTGCAGCCTCCAAACAGGTTTCATGCCTCATGAATAGAGAAAGGCAACAGTCAGCCCTCTGCACAAAGGTGGGCACTCTACAGACCCTGGAAACTACAGACCCATAAGTGTCACTACCTTATATGTAAAGTCATGGAAAGAATTATCATGGAGATGATCAAGAGTGGTATAGTAAACCTCCAGACACCGGACCCAACCCAGTTTGGTTTTGTCAAGGGCAGATCATGTCTACTTAACCTAATAGACTTCTTTGAGAAGGTCACCAAAGCAATGTGTCAGGGAAAAATCGTTAACACTGCCTACCTTGACCTGGTCAAGCTATTTCATACAATACCCCTCTTGGGAATTGTTGACAAACTCAAAAGGTTAGGTACAAACCCATATGTCACCTGGTGGACAGCCAACTGGCTCACAGACAGGACCCAGGAAGTTAGATTTGGGGAGTCCACCTCTACAAAGAGGCCAGTCACAAGTGGAGTCCCTCAGGGATCAGTCCTTGGACAGCTCCTTTTTGGCATTTACTTCTCAGAAGTTAAGGCCGATGTCAGTGGTCTCTGGCTGACTAAATTTGCAGAAGATTGGAAATTAGGAGCTGTCATTGAATCGCACACTGACACAAATGTTCTCCAGGAGGGGCTGACACAGACAAACAACTGGTGTCAGAGCCATGGACTAAAGCTAAATGCCAAAAAAAGCATAGTATCCTTTGGGAAGTCATCCATCTCTGGTAACTGTCATATTGACAACACACTCATTAGAATTGACCCAGTAGTCAGGGACTTAGGGACACACATAGATAGTAATCTAACCTTTGATCATCACATGTCTACAGTGGTGAGGAAATCCTTCTATGTTGTGCAATTTATAAACAAAGGTATGGCATCTAAGTCCAAAGAAGTTATTGTTCCACTATATTCAGCATTCATCAGACCTAGCCTTGAGTACAGTGCCCCCTTTGGTATGTACCCAACCAGGCATATTCAATAACTGGAACATCCACAGAGGTTCCTCACTAAAAGAATACAGGGTGTAAGTAACATGTCCTGTACAGACTGTCTCAAGGCCCTATCCCAGTATTCTGTCTCCTACAGGCTTTTGAGGGGAGATCTATGCCTGGCATATGGCGCATTGTCAGACCCCACTCTGATGGACCTCTTGCATATCCACAAAACAAACAGCACCAGAATTACCCATTCTAAAGACTTAAACCTTGCCTGTGATATAAATAGGGCCTGCTAGAGAGATAGGTATGTATCCCAGAGACTGCCCCTTCTATGGAACAGGCTCCCCATTCATGTGAAGCAGAGTTCCTCCCTAATCCAGTTCAAGTGCAACTTGGACAATTGGATGGGAAACTGGAAATTCATCCCTGGTTTGGTACCTATGTCTCTAATAGACACAGGTAACTTGTAAATAGTTCATCTCCCAGGCCCATGCTTACACTTATCAAAGGTATCAGAACTTGTCAGAGATTTGGGATGCATGGCTAAGCTTAAAAAGGCCCTTGTGGTCCTTAGCCAAGTAAACACCTATGAACCAAGTTTGGGTCTATTGAGAGGAAGTTAGCCTCTAAACTCTGCATGTACTCTGTTTAGTACAGTTAGGGCATATAATATCCAGTTAGTACTATGGCACTACTCTAACACTTCCATGACAAGACTTTCAATGAAATATGCAATAAACAGCACATTGTCATGCTACATAGCCATTGCAGCCACAATCTCACCATGTCTGCACACCTGACCTTTGTGCATCACACACACACACAGCTGTTGCACTACATGATCAGTTGTATGGGCAAGTGCAAAAAAGTTAGTTCAATGATGTCACTTGGAACATTCATTTGCCTATAAAAGTAGGTGGAAACCCTCTAACACATGACTGTGCACAGCAGCAACACTCCCACATACCCTGTCATAGGCAGTAAGTCTCAGATGTGTGGAAGAGTCACCGTCATCACCACACTCTGCATGGGGCATTGGTTCATGGACATCAGCATGTCTATTAGCTGCTGTCATCATGTCAACAGAATATTCAGCTGCATCATCCTCAATATCTGAGGATACAGCATTATCCACACAGATGTCCCCTTACAGGCCAGACAAAGAACACAAGTCTGTGGCCTGTGTGCCACAGGGTGTACTATCAAAATGAGGCACATCACTTTCCAACTGAAGATCAGAGTACGGGCTATTGAAGGAGGCAGGCAGTGGACAGGATAAAAGAAGACACAGATAGCACAGGTTAGTTATGTGAAGAAACAATAAATAATGCAGCTTAGTAATGATATATGGAACAGCTGTATGAATATAATGTTAATGAAGATATCGACTTACTAGGATGGTATGCCTGAGTGAAGTTCATGGACTCTGTATGCTTCATATTGCACAAAGCTGACAATTGGGAATAAAAAAACAGTGAAACATACCTGAGATATTGTATCAGAACTCCACCCCCAGAAATAAAGTGTGAATTGAACTGTCATGGATACGTCATATACACCGATACATTATTAGTAAGCTCACTCAGAGTCTGCCATAGATTGCTGTAAGGGGAACTGTTACTTTGTTTTTGCTTCTTTTTATTTTGACTAGCTTCACTGCCTTTTTCTATTTTGTATATTGTGTATTTTCTTTACACTGTGTATTACTTGCATTGTGCCTTCAATGGCATATTTAAACTAGGACAGAAGCCACAGCTGTGTCTCTTGTGAGTCAAACAGAAATTAGAATATGTCAGTTAAGGTTAATTACCTGTGAAATGATGGTGGAACTAGGAACTATACCTTCTACTTCAGGTGGAAAATAAATAATTTCATGGCTTTACTGGAAAAGCTCACTCAGACTCTATCATACATTGAGGAATAGTTAGTTTGCTTTTGCTGTCTTGTATGTTTTATATTTTCATTACCATCTTCAATTTTGTATATTGTGGTGTATTTTCTTTATATTGTGTTTTACTTGCATTCTGCTTTCAATTCCATAGTTAAACTAGGAAAGAGACCACACCTGTGTTTCCTGTGAGTCACACAAAAACTATCATTTCCCACCCTGCTGCTGTTGTGTTTTTAAACTCAGCTGTCTGTCTAAGTTGCCTACCTTCTTCTTCTGGCTTTTCCTGGTTAGGGGTCGCCACAGCAGATAACCTGAACACTCATGATTGACAGTGGAGTTTTACAGTGTTGAGCTGCCAGCCCGGCATCCAACCTTCCACAGAAGGCACACACACACACACACACACACACACACACACACACACACACACACACACACACACACACACACACACACACACACACACACACACACACTCACACACACACACACACATGCATTCATGCCTAGGGCCAATTTAGAGTGTTCAGGCCACCTGCAGCATGTCTTTGGGATATGGGAGGAAACTGGAGCACCAGGAGGAAACCCATGTGACCACAGGGAGGACATGCAGACTCCACACAGTAGGCACCCCAGCTGAGGATCAAACCAGAGAACCTCTTGCTGTGAGGTAGCAACGCTAACCGCTGCACCACCGTGGCTGCCCACTTATGTTAATTTGACCAGACGTTTCCTTCCCTTCCCTTTTTCATTAGCTATTCAGATTAACCACAAACTTATCATTTTGTGAAATCACCCGACTTCAGCTATTTAATTTGATTGACAATCCTACTGTATTCTGTAGAGCCAGAATACAAAATCTTCACCATGTTCCAATCTTTGTTGTACTTTTAAAATGACTGGCTCTCCCCTTATATTGCTAAAGCCTGAGTTATCCCTCTTTCATATCATACTGGTTATTGCACACTGTAATTCTTAGAATATTAACCCATTTTTTCATTTCACATTTAAAATCTGCAACATCTAGTCCAACACCACCAATTATTGGAAACCCCACATTCTACCTGTCAATAGTCATCTTGGGAATAGTGCTTCTGTTTTACTCCAGGTGAGGAAAGGAGCATACAGACATTATTTAATGGAGGCTGCTGTTCATCAGAAAGCTTGATAACAGCTTCATAGGTGCCAGCTTGGAATGTGTAATTATATTTTGCTCCTGGTGAGAGAAGGAGCAGAATGCATTGATTCCTGACTATTTCAGATTTGGCAGTGAGTGTCATAGATACATAAGCATATAAACTAAACATTGATGTTCACGTGTTGCCCCACAGCAGCAGCACAGCTTACAACTAATAGAAATAACCAATTAGCTGTACAGTGAACATCATATCAACCAAATCTTAATGCATGACAGTATGAATACATACAAAATACTGAGAAGAAACATCATCCAAGAAGACTGCTTGCAAGATACATCACCAAAGAGGAACAAACAGGCACATAAGTGTGATGCAGGAGGTGTGCATAACTGAATAAACCACCTGACAGTCAGGATATCATCATACAGAGTAATAGCATCAAACCTTACCCATCCAATAGGCACAATCATAAGAAAGCAAGGTCCATGGTGATAATGGGTATGTATCAGAGTATACATACAAAAAACACTAGGTGCACAGTGACACTGCTGCCTCAGCTACATGTGGTATTGCTGCAAAGTGGGTCATTTTCATATATGCAGACATGCATAGCATCAATTACACTGATCATACAATGTACCTGCAACAAGCAGCAATACTGCTGATACAGCAACATATGCATGCATGCATATATGTGCAGATTCAGTCAGATATGGGGAGGCACACATGGAGAATACAAGTAAACATGGCAATTGAAAATGGAAACAGGTACACAGAAAGGCAGTTAGTGCTGGTGTCAAGCATGTGCAGGACGCAGGTATGTATACAGGGGCATAGCTGTGCAAGTGAGAATGGCATACAACAAGGAAAACTATAAGGGAAATATCAAATGCATCTGTTCATTAACAAAGATGCAAACATGAAAGCATGACATGACATACTGCATTACTGCTGTCAGTATCATCACTAGCATATGTCAGTCCCAAATAGGTAACACATACCAACAAATGAATGTAGTCACATAGTTCACAGAAAATATCAGAAAATCCCATGGCATCATAACTATGTCAGTGGTCAGCACAGTAGTCATCATTGCCACAAGGAAAGAATTGTACAACAGGAAAAACACTAGGTCAACTGTCAGTATTACACTAATGCAGTCTAGAGTGCAAACAAGGATGCCTCACAATGTGTTTCTGGCTGCTCCTACCATGTCAGAAAATCCATGGCCGATGTTGCTCTGCTGAGAAACTAGATGTGGTGACATTTGTGGCTGTAGTGCGGGAAGTAACATGACTGCAATATAACCACCTGGATGTGCCTGCTGGACTCATAGTAGAGTGATCATCAGCAGATGTATGTGCCTGCTACAGTAGAGGCATTAATGTCACTCCAACTGTCTAATCAATAAAAAGGGTCAGTTGCCATGGATATGACCTTTCCTACTGTCTCCATTACCGGCTTGGTGGATATGGGCATCCTGAGGCAATGTAGAAATTGCCTCATGTTTACTGACAACCAGTTAATTCTCAAACAAACTGACAGGGTATGTGAGAGATGTATTTGAGCTATCTCACTAGAGGCAAAGCTCTCACTTAAAAGTACTCCAAATGTCAATAAGGTTGTCAGTAGTACACATGTTGCACCCATAACGTACAATTCAAAGCAAACGTATAGACCTTCATATGCTGAGGCACTTACACATAACCTTCCTAAACCACAAACACCTCCTAGATGAAGTACACATAACAAATACCCTCAGCAGCCCCAAATGTGCTCTTTCAAAATAACATCCACATCAACACATACAGCTACATCTCATGGAGCCTCTGCCTCTAAAACCATAAGGCAAGTCACCACACAATCCATCATTCTAGTCATTGAGGACTCCGTCATGACACATACTGATGTCCCTCTCACCAGGTTGTGTAAGGAGAAAGTTACGGTCAGTTACTTATCAGGGGCTAGGACCCAGCACATTACACATGCACTCAGGTCATTGGACCACAATTACCAATATGACTCAGTCATAGTCCATGTGGTAGTAAATGAACTGAGATGTACCGCCCTAGACTATGTGAAGAGAGACATCATGGAGCTCTTGGGATATGTGTCTCAGTCTGGTATGAGCCTAGCATTGACCAGCATTTTACCTTCTCCAAAGATGATGGTTAGGGTGTTTACCTTACAAGCACAAGGTGCAAGGTTTGATTCTCACATGGGGTAATTGGCTAGGTTTAAAATGGCCCACAAAGGCAGTTAGCCTATTACTAATCTATGAATTTATGAATCTATGATGCCACAATATGCACAAAAGATGATTGACATTAACTCATTACATCAGAGTGATGCCTATGGGTGCATCTGCATTTAACTCCTACTGGTGCCTCTAGGTGTCAAATATTGCAGTTCATATTTACATCAATAATTCCAAAAGCATGCTATGTACAATGTTTTAAAAGATTTTATCTTAAAGCTTACACAATGGGAAACTCAACTGCAATAACATTTCACCTCTATTTACTGCAGGTAAATACATATTAACTGTTGTTTTTATGATATTAATTTATAGAGATATGATTTTCACATTTTTCCAAATATGTCAACATCCAGGTAGCACAGACAGAACTCCTTAGCCTCATATGAAAGCACTCAGCTAGATGAATAAAAGGCTGCTGACAGCATGTGTGTAACTTGACTGGTTGCTGAGATATTATAAAAAATATTATAAATGTAATAGTTGTGTCTTTATCAGAACATTGAATTATTAAAATCGCGAAAATGCCAGACCTTGAACTCATTATTGTAGAGGCCCCCCACTATCACCAAGATCGCACTACAGTGAGGAAACGACAAATATTCCAATCTTCGCTGTATTGTGATCTCAAAAAAAGCACTTTGAGGTACGGCATTTTCGCTCCTTGGAGCATTCACGATTTTAATCATTCGATATACTGACATAAAGCCATAATAGTTACTGTGTTTACTGTGACTTATAAAATTCAGTTTAAGACCTAGAACTTGAAGAATCCTACCACTATAAAAATAGTTTGCACTTAAGAGTTTGCCATTTACACTTTTTTCATAACCCCTATTGTTCCAGAGATACGAACATTTGTTTGAAATGTGAGGACATAATTTGATTCTGTCAAAAGGCTTAGGCTCTGCCCATTGGAAGTTACAGTGCAAACTGCTTGAGCTCCAGTGGAGTGAATGACTTAATAATTAGCTTAGTTTCTGATGTCATTCTAATGGGGTGCAATATTTGTCAGCCTGGAAGGAGATGGTTAGCAGACCATGCTGCTTTGCCAGGGATGGTCTGCACCTCTCCCCTATAGGCTTTCAAATATTAGCTCATACACTGTCTTCCTCCATAGTGCCTTTTTTAGGCAATACCAAACTGAAAGTACTTCTGACATAGCAAATCAAAACCAAGAAAATCTAAAAGTGTTACTGTTCAATGCTATAAGTCTAAACAAAAAAACTCCACTCATTAGAAGCTCTTTATACCCTAGAGAATGCTGATTTTTGTGCGGTCACTGAGACATGGTTTAAAGCCACGGAGAGCACACCAACAGTGTAAGGTTATAATGCCTTCCACAAATTTAGGCCAACTACTTCACAGACAGGGACTAAAGGTGGAGGTGTCTCTATTTACATCAAAAATAAATATATTTCAAGGCTGGTCAAACAGGACAATGCACTTGAATTGCTCCACGTACAAATCACCACAGGTAAAATCCAATACCACTTCCTTGCAAGCTATAGAGCCCTCTCTATGACCCAGGAAACCCATACCACTTATGTAAACTTATTAAAAACACTTACCATCAAACCCAATACCATATTCATAGGTGACTTTAATTACCCTAGTATTAAATGGGATTGCTGTACAACACCAAACGTACAGGCACAGAGATTCCCTGATTTTGTAAAGACAAACTCCCTGGACCAGATAGTCAATACACCATCCAGGGTTGCAACCATGCTGGATCTGGTCCTCAGTAATATGGGAGACTGTTGCACACCCCTACTGTAATGCTTTCCCAGGTAAGGTCAGACCACAGAAGGGTCTGCTTTGAAGTAAAAATAAAACCTGGACCCCCAGCTAAACCTGGAATGTTCACAGAAACCCTGTACAAGCATGTTAATAGCTGCACAGAGGCAGCTGTACCCACCAGGAAGAAGTACAGAACTAACTCAAAAACAAGCCACCCTGGTGGAATCACAAAACCAATTGGCTATATAACAAAAGGAAGAAAATCATGGCATAAATTAGGAGGTACAGCACCCAGCAGGATAAAAGCACTCTCATCAAACTAAACAAAAAACTAAATTTGAGGTACGTTTGGCCTCCCAGGCCAAGGACAACCACAAAGCATTCTTCAGTTATGTCCGCAACCTCAAAGGCAATACACAATTGTCTGCAAAGCTTATTGTAAATTGAGCCACCTTTATTGAGCCAGAAGATATAGCAAACCTCCTGGCTCATAAATTCAGCTCCAACTTTACTCCTCTCTCCCTCTCACCCTTCCCTTAGGAAATATCATCAAATATAACTCCCCCCTACTATCACTAGGTAACAGATCCTTAATGTTGTCTCTAAGACCAAGAACACAATGTCACTGGCCCAGACAATATCCCAGGATGCCTTCTAAATAACATGAAACATGACCTATCAGGGCTTCTAGAATTACTATTTAACTGCAGCCTCCAAACAGGTTTCGTGCCTCATGAATAAAAAAAGGCAACAGTCAGCCCTCTGCACAAAGGTGGGCACTCTACAGATCCTGGAAACTACAGACCCATAAGTGTCACTAGCTTACATGTAAATCCATGGAAAGAATTATCATGGAGATGATCAAGAGTGGTATAGTAAACCTCCAGACACAGGACCCAACCCAGTTTGGTTTTGTCAAGGGCAGATCATGTCTACTCAACCTAATAGACTTCTTTGAGAAGGTCACCAAAGCAATGTGTCAGGGAAAAATTGTTAACACTGCCTACCTTGACCTGGTCAAGCTATTTCATACAATATCCCTCTTGGGAATTGTTGACAAACTCAAAAGGTTATTTACAAACCCATATGCCACCCGGTGGATAGCCAACTGGCTCACAGACAGGACCCATGAAGTTAGATTTGGGGAGTCCACCTCTGCAAAGAGGCCAGTCACAAGTGAAGTCCCTCGGGGATCAAGTCCTTGGACAGCTCCTTTTTGGCATTTACTTCTCAGAAGTTAAGGCCGATGTCAGTGGTCTCTGGCTGACTAAATTTGCAGAAGATTGGAAATTAGGAGCTGTCATTGAATCGCACACTGACATAAATGTTCTCCAGGAGGGGATGACACAGACAAACAACTGGTGTCAGAGCCATGGACTAAAGCTAAATGCCAAAAAAAGCATAGTATCCTTTGGGAAGTCATCCATCTCTGGTAACTGTCAAATTGACAACACACTCCTTAGAATTGAACCATTAGTCAGGGACTTAGGGACACACATAGATAGTAATCTAACCTTTGATCATCACATGTCTACAGTGGTGAGGAAATCCTTCTATGTTGTGCAATTTATAAACAAAGGTATGGCATCTAAGTCCAAAGAAGTTATTGTTCCACTATATTCAGCATTCATCAGACCTAGCCTTGAGTACAGTGCCCCCTTTGGTATGTACCCAACCAGGCATATTCAATAACTGGAACATCCACAGAGGTTCCTCACTAAAAGAATACAGAGTGTAAGTAACATGTCCTGTACAGACTGTCTCAAGGCCCTATCCCAGTATTCTGTCTCCTACAGGCTTTTGAGGGGAGATCTATGCCTGGCATATGGGGCATTGTCAGACCCCACTCTGATGGACCTCTTGCATATCCACAAAACAAACCACCAGAATTACCCACTCTAAAGACTTAAACCTTGCCTGTGATATAAATAGGGCCTGCTAGAGAGATAGGTATGTATCCCAGAGACTGCCTCTTCTATGGAACAGGCTCCCCATTCATGTGAAGCAGAGTTCTTCCCTAATCCAGTTCAAGTACAACTTGGACAATTGGATGGGAAACTGGAAATTCATCCCTGGTTTGGTACCTATGTCTCTAATAGACACAGGTAACTTGTAAATAGTTCATCTCCCAGGCCCATGCTTACACTTATCAAGGGTATCAGAACTTGTCAGAGATTTGGGATGCATGGCTAAGCTTAAAAAGGCCCTTGTGGTCATTAGCCTAGTAAAAAAATATGAACCTATGAACCAAGTTTGGGTCAATTGAGAGGAAGTTAGCCTCTAAACTCTGCATGTACTCTGTTTAGTACAGTTAGGGCATGTAATACCCAGTTAGTACTATGGCATGACTCTAACACTTCCATGACAAAACTTTCAATGAAACATGCAATAAACAGCACATTGTCATGCTACGTAGCCATTGCAGCCATGATCGCACCCTGTCTGCACTCCTGACCTTTGTGCATCACACACACACAGCCGTTGCACTACATGATCAGTTGTATGGGCAAGTGCAAAAAAGTTAGTTCAATTATGTCACTTGGAACATTCATTTGCCTATAAAAGTAGGTGGAAATCCTCTAACACATGACTGTGCACAGCAGCAACACTCCCACATACCCCGTGATAGGCAATAAGTCTCAGTTGTGTGGAAGAGTCACCATCATCACCACACTCTGCATGGAGGTTTGGTTCATAGACATCAGCATGTCTGGTAGCTGCTGTCATCATGTCAACAGAATAACCAGCTGCATCATCCTCAATATCTGAGGATACAGCATGATCCACACAGATGGCCCCTTACAGGCCAGACAATGAACACAAGTCTGTGGCCTGTGTGCCACAGGGTGTACTATCAAAATGAGGCACATCACTTTCCAACTCAAGATCAGAGTATGGGCTATTGAAGGAGGCAGGCATTGGACAGGCTAAAAGAAGACACAGATAGCACAGGTTAGTTATGTGAAGAAACAATAAATAATGCAGCTTAGTAATGATATATGGACCAGCTGTATGACTATAATGTTAATGAAGATATCGACTTACTAGGATCGTATGCCTGGGTGAGGTTCATGGACTCGGTATGCTTCATATTGTACAAAGCTGACAAATGGGAATAAAAAAACAGTGAAACATACCTGAGATATCCTATCAGAACTCCACCCCCAGAAATAAAGTGTGAATTGAACTGTCATGGATATGTCATATACACCAATACATCATTAGTAAGCTCACTCAGAGTCTGCTATAGATTGCTGTAAGGGGAACTGTTACTTTGTTTTTGCTTCTTTTTATTTTGACTAGCTTCACTGCCTTTTTCTATTTTGTATATTGTATATTTTCTTTACACTGTGTATTACTTGCATTGTGCCTTCAATGGCATATTTAAACTAGGACAGAAGACATAGCTGTGTCTCTTGTGAGTCAAACAGAAATTAGAATACGTCAGTTAAGGTTAATTACCTGTGAAATGATGGTGGAGCTAGGAACTATACCTTCTACTTCAGGGGGAAAATAAATAATTTCATGGCTTTACTGGAAAAGCTCACTCAGACTCCATCATACACTGAGGAATAGTTAGTTTGCTTTTGCTGTCTTGTATGTTGTATATTTTCATTACCATCTTCAATTTTGTATATTGTGGTGCATTTTGTTTATATTGTGTTTTACTTGCATTCTGCTTTCAATTCCATAGTTAAACTAGGAAAGAGACCACACCTGTGTTTCCTGTGAGTCACACAAAAATTATCATTTCCCACCCTGCTGCTGTTGTGTTTTTAAACTCAGCTGTCTGTCTAAGTTGCCTACCTTCTTCTTCTGGCTTTTCCTGGATAGGGGTCACCACAGCAGATAACCTGTCCACTTATGATTGACAGTGGAGTTTTACAGTGTTGAGCTGCCAGCCCGGCACCCAACCTTCCACAGAAGGCACACACACACACACACACACACACACACACACACACACACACACACATGCATTCATGCCTAGGGCCAATTTAGAGTGTCCAAGCCACCTGCAGCATGTCTTTGGGATATGGGAGGAAACCGGAGCACCAGGAGGAAACCAATGTGACCACAGGGAGGACATGCAGACTCCACACAGAAGGCACCCCAGCTGAGGATCAAACCAGAGAACCTCTTGCTGTGAGGCAGCAACGCTAACCGCTGCACCACTTCCCTTTTTCATTAGCTATTCAGATTAACCACAAACTTATCATTTTGTGAAATCACCCTACTTCAGCTATTTAATTTGATTGACAATCCTACTGTATTCTGTAGAGCCAGAATACAAAATGTTCACCATGTTCCAATCTTTGTTGCACTTTTAAAATGACTGGCTCTCCCCTTATATTGCTAAAGCCTGAGTTATCCCTCTTTCATATTATACTGGTTATTGCACACTGTAATTCTTAGAATATTAACCCATTTTTTCATTTCACATTTAAAATCTGCAACATCTAGTCCAACACCACCAATTATTGGAAACCCCATATTCCACCTGTCAATAGTCATCTTGGGAATAGTGCTTCTGTTTTACTCCAGGTGAGGACAGGAGCATACAGACATCATTTAATGGAGGCTGCTGTTCATGACAAAGCTTGATAACTGTTACATAGGTGCCAGCTTGGAATGTGTAATTATATTTTGCTCCTGGTGAGAAAGGAGCAGAGGGCATTGATTCCTAACTATTTCAGATTGGGCAGTGAGTGTCAATGTTGGACCTTCTTGATTCATCTGGTTGCTATTCAAGAGCCTACAGACCTTACATCACCTGGGACAAGATGGTTGATCACCAAAGAGCCCGTGACTGCTTCTTATCTTAACACTGATGCCACCGTTTTTCTTCTGGTAAGATAAGAAAAAAGGGGGTATTGCATCCCATTAGCATCAATCTGTGATGAGACCAGCACCATACCTCTCAACTGTACAGAATTTCGCAGAATGTCCAGATTTTTGCCTCATATTTTTGGTATGTTCCTCCTACAATCTGTACTTTTCTGGCAAATAGCTGAGGATTGAAGTCATTAAATAATGCTAATGCAAAACCTATTATTCTATCAACTTTCTAAGTTTGTAAGAGCAATATTTAAAATCTGTCCCTATATGTTCCCTATCATTTAAGGCTTCGTCCAGATTTTTTGCTCTAAGAGGTTGAGAGGTATGACCAGCGCTAATAGTAGCTAGGTAGTAGCCAATCAGATAAATCCCTCTTTTCATCATTCTTGACAAAGCTAAGTCTTTCTTTTCAGTAAGTACTGCTTGATTAGCTGCTGTCTAACCTAACTTCAGAACATCTTCCTAAATACTTCATCCACAAATCATCAGGGTCAACTTATTAGTTTCCGCTCAAGTGTTTGACAGTGTCCTCTATAGATGCACAGAGCTTGAGCTGTCATTTTTCCTGTAAAAGCACTCTTGAAATTTTATCAGTACCTAGTTGTACACAGGGCAGCTACTTTGAGGTGACAAGCAGTGTCCCCAAAGTTGTTAACCAAATACTCCTGACTTTAATTTATATTCTTACTGCAACTGTTTAATCGATAAAAAGGACTGTTGTCATGGATATGAACTTTCCTACTATCCCCATTGCCAGCTTGGTGGATATGGACATCCTGAGGCAATGTAGAAAGTGCCTCATGTTTATTGACAATCAGTTAATTCTCAAACAAACTGATAAGGTATGTGAGAGATGTATTTACACAAAGTTACTAGAGGCAAAGCTCTCATTTAAAAGCAAGCACTCCTTTTAGCAATCAGATTGTCAGTAGTAAATACTAAACATGCTGTATCTATCACACACACAGTTCAAAGCAGGCACATAGACCTACATATGCTCAGGCACATAAATGTAACCTTCCTACACCTCAAAGACTTCCTAGACAAACCATATAAAAAATACATTCACCAAACCTTGAATGCTGCCTTTCAAAACAACATCCCCATCAACACATACAGCTCAATCTCATGCAGCCTCTACTTCTAAGCCCATAAGACAGGCTACCACACAATCCAAAATTCTGATCATTAGAGATTCTATTGTGAGACACACTGATGTCCCTTTCACTAGGCTGAGTAAGGAGAATGTTACAGTCATTTACATATCAGAGCAAAAATCTACCCCATTATGCATTCCTACAGGCCATTGTACCACAAGTACTACTCAGTCATGGTCCAAGTTACTGTACATGACCTGAGACATGCCTCCCTAGACTATATGAGGAGAGACATCATGGGGCTCTGGGAAGATATGTCCCAGGCTGGTATGTGCCTAACATTAAGCAGCATTTTACCTTCTCAAATGATGATGCCACAATATGAACAGAAGATAACTGACTGTAATAACTGGCTTAGTTTCTGGAATCATTCTAATGAGTACAATATTTGTCAACAGACCATGCTGCCTTGCCAGGGATGATCTGGACCTCTTCCTCAAGGCTTTCAAATATTGGCTAAAACATTGACCAACCCTATAGTGCCTTTTGTAGGCAATGAAAATTAAAAGTACTTCCAACATAGGAAATCAAAACCTAGAAAATCCAAACTTGTTACTGCTCAATGCTAGGAGTATGAAAAGAAACTCAAATCTCTACAAGCCCCCCCCCCCCCCCAGAGATTGCTGATCTCTGTGGGGTCACTAAGACATGGTTTAAAGCCAAAGAGAGTACACTGACAGAGCAAGGCATAATGCCTTGCACAGTTAAACAGTCTACTACATAGAAAGGGACAAAAGGTGGAGGTGTCTCCATATTTACATCAAGGATGTCATAGGGTTGGGAGGGTGGCCTAATGGTTAAGGTGTTTGCCTTACAAACACAAGGTGCAGGGTTTGAGTCTCATAAGGGATAATTGGCTAGGCTTAAAATGACTCGCAAGGGCAGCTAGCTTTGTACTAACCTATGATGGTTAAACAGACAATGCAATTGAGCATCTCTGTAGACAAACTCCAATACCACTTATGTACAAGCTATAGAGCCCCATCTGTGATCCAGGAAACCCATAACATGTATTTAAACTTATTGGAAGCAATCATCATCCAACCCAATACCATATTCATGGGTGAGTTACATCACTATTAACTGGGAGTCATGCAATACCAAACCTCTAAACACAGAGATTCCTGGACTAGACAGTCAATACACAGACCAGAGGCACAAACATACTGGATCTGGTCCTCATTATTATGGGAAAGTGCTGCACACCCCCTAGTGTAATGTCTTCCCTAGTAAGATCAGACCAAAAAAATGGTCTGCTTTGAAGTAAAGATAAAACCTGAAACCTCAGATAACCAGGAATGTTTAGGAACTATTCTAAGGCTAACTTCTTATTATTAAGAGATACTCTGGCAAATTTTCAAGACCCTATAAACTCTAAGAACACTGCTGCCTATGCTTCTGTTCACAGCAACCCTATAAAAGAATGTTAATAGCTACATAGAGGCAGCTGTACCCACTGGGGTGAAGTACACAACTAACTCCAAAAACAAGCCACCCTGGTGGAATCAGAGCATCAATAGGCTGTACAACAGATGTAAGAAAACCATGGCAAAAAGCAGCAGATAAAATGCACTCATCCAATTAAATAAACAACTTAGAGGACAAATAAAGTGTACCAAAGCCAAATATGAGATAAATTTAGCCTCCCAGGCTAAAGACAACCATAACACATTCTTTGACTATGTTTGCAACCTCAAATGCAATACACAGTTGTGGAGCTCATTGTTACTGTAACCACCTATACTGAGCCAGAACATATAGTAAACTTACTGATAGACAAATTCAGCTCTAATTTTATCCCTCTGTCACTCTGAATCTGTCCTCATGAAATCAGGAAATGCCATCAAATATAACTCCCCCTACTATCATGGTGTGTGTATATATATATATATATATATATATATATATATATATATATATATATATATATATATATATATATATATATATATATATATATATATGTGTATATATAGATATATAGGTGTACCTGATAAGATCAAAAAGCCAAAATGTCAAATCTGACAAGACTGAGACGAAATTGATGAATCCTCACATGAAACACCCGGAACACCAACAAACAAACTCCAGATCTCTGCAATAACAAAACAACAAAAAGCTGTATATCAAAGCAAACCTACCCATGATATACCAACTCCGAGATTGCACTACACTGGAAAAGGCCAAATTTTAAAATATATTTACAAACTCATACCAAAATAGAAATCATCACTCAAGTAAAGCTATTGGGTGTTACCACTGGCAATAAACTCTCCTTTGAAAGTCATATACTGAATACCATTGAAAATATTCACTTTAAGCATGCCAAACTATATAGATACAAGCATTTTATGGACATCCCCACCAAAAAAAAAAAACTTGCCAATACACTCTTTCTCCCCTCCCTCTTGTATTTGACCCCGATTTTTATTAACCTCCAAATGTCTCTCAAAAACAAGCTGCAATCATTCTACTGGCTTATCTCACCATACACACCACTGTTATGATCTCAAAGAATTAAATTGGCTTGATTTCCCCCAATACCTTAGTTATGTACATGTAACTCAAGCACATAGAATAATACACAAACCAGACAACTGCTCAGCTTTAAACATATCCTATAGCTATATACCCCATCCAAAAGTCTCTGCTCTGTTAACAAATGGCTTTTAGTAGTATATAAGCCTAACGAAAGAGCTGGTCATAGCCTCTACTTTTATACCATTGCTAAACTATGGAACACCTTGTCCTCAAATATTAGTACCTTAGTTTACTTTAAGATCTTCAATCTCTCTCTAAAAAATCACTTTCTTAACAGTTACAACTGTCCAGGTTTTCTCCCAATGACTAACATTTTCTTCTCTTATCTCCTCACTATAATCTTATACTACTTTTTCTTACACTCTTCCACTAACTCATTCACAGCATCTCACACTCTCTTCCCCTAACTCACTTCCTACTATCATTTTATTTTCTATCCTTAACCATCGCACTCCCTCTGGCAAAATAAATCTAACACTTAAACCTTACTCTTTCTGAAATCTCACAAAGCTAACAACTTCTATCTACTAACAACAGCTTTTACCTACAACAACTTAATTACCTTCATACAAATGCAGTTCTGCATTGCATCCTAGACAAGCTTGACAAACTATTACACTTTAATATGTCTATTACTACAAATGTACGTAACATTGTATTAAAGTTAAATGTTATACTTCTGTAATGAAATGCGATTGTGTAAACACAACTGTAAATTTGTCAAACTGTCTGTACTTTTATGTGGAGCTTTTCTCCCAGGGCTTCCACTGAAAATGGGATTGTAACCCGGTCAGACTTTCCTGGTCAACAAATGTCAATAAATAAATAAAGTTCACCAGGAAGGACAAGTGTTTAATTACCCGGACTTTATTCATCTGTGTTCCAGGTATTTGTCCATGTGAGGTTTCGGCAATTTCATCTCGGTCCTGTCGGATTTCACATTGTGGCTTTTCGATCAGGTAGACCCATATACCTACAAACAGGCTTCATGTCTTATGAATGGAGAATGGCAACAGTCATCCCTCTGCACAAAGGTTGGCCATCTGCAGACCCAGGAAGCTACAGACTCATAAATCTCACTAGTCTCATATGCAAAGGGCCGTGGACAGACTTATCATGCAAAGGATCAGTAGTGAAATAGGAAGCCTCCAAACACTGAACCGAACCCAATTTGATTTCATCAACAGCAGGACATGCATAGTCAACCTGGAGGATTTCTTTGAAAAGGTCAACAAAGCAATGGATGACAGCAAAATGGTTCACACTGTCTACCTTGACATGGCCACGGAGTTTGACCCAATACCTCACTTAGGCATTGTTGACAAACTCAAAAGGTTAGGTATAAACCCTTGTCTCACCTGGTGGATAGCCAGCTGGCACATAGACAGGACCCAGGAAGTTAGAATCATAGAGTCTACCTCTACAGAGAGGCCAGTTACAGCACAGTCCCTCAGGGATTGGTCCTGAGACCACTCCTTTTTGGTATTTACTTCTCTGAAGTGAAGGCTAATGTCATGGGCCTCTGACTGACTAAATCTGCAGATGACTGAAAATTAGGAGAAGTCATAGAATCTCCCACTAACATAAATGTTCTCCAGGAAGGGATGAGACAGATAAATAACTTGTGTCAAAACCATGAACTAAAATTAAATTCCAAGAAATGCATAATAGTATCCTTCAGGAAGTCATCCACCCCTGGTATTTATCATACTGACAACATACCCCTAAGAGTTAACCTAGTAGACAAGGACTTGAGGACACACATAGACAATAATCTAGCTTTTGACCATTATGTGTCTACAGTAGTGAGGACACCATTTTGTGTTGTGCAACTTATAAACAAAGGTACAGCATCAGGGTCCAAGGAGGTCAATGTTTCACTGCATTCAGCATTCATCATACCTTTTATTGAGTACAGTTCCCCCTTTGGTATGAACCTAGCTAGACACATGCAACAACTGGAACCTCAACAGAGGTTCCACACTAAAAGAATACATGGAGTAAGTAACATGTCCTGTGCAGACCACCTCAAAGCTCTATCTCTGTAGTCTGTCTCCTACATGCTATTAAAGGCAGATATATACCTGGCATACGAGGCATTGTCAGACCCCACCCTGATGGAGCTCCTGCATATCCACAAAATAAAGAGCTCCTGAATTACACATTCTAAAGACTTAAACCTTGCCTGTGATGTAAATAGGACCTGCTGGAAAGAGAAGTATGTATCCTAGAGACTACACTTTCTCTGGAAAAGAGTCCCCATCCATGTGAAGCAGAGATCCTCCCTAACCAAATGTAAGTGTAACTTGGACAACTGGATGGGGAACAGGAAATGTATCCCTGGTTTGGCATCTATGTCTCTAATGGACACAGGCAGCCTGTAAACTATTCATCTCCCAGGACCCTAATGTAAATTTTTAATCTCCCAAGGTCCTACTTACACTTACGTCAGGTACTAGAACTTGTCAGAAATATAAGATGCATGGCTAAGCTTAAAAAGGCCTATGTGGTCATTAGCCTAATACATGCCTATGAACTAACAGCCATCCTACAGCATTTCAATAGAGGTATAATGCATACAAGATACAATAGACACATACTATTTGGCCATGGCTGATGTAAAGACTGATGTTGTTCTAATCAAGTGAAGAAGAACATAGTAGTCATGAAGTGCACTTATGTAATAAACATATGGAATGCCTTACCACTTAGGTCATCCCTATTTGGGAAGCATATCATCTGTCATAATATAGAGCCTTTAGTATGACAAGACACACAAACAACAACATGTGGGAATGCTCTGCAGTCATAACAGCAGGCAAAGGCACATGACAGCTATAGTACAAATAAACATAATATGAAGACACTTACTTGGGAAACAGTGAATATGTTGTCCAGATGTCCCTAAGTAGGGAACAAAACATTATGAATATTATACATCACAGATGTTCTCAAAGTTGCTGTACCTTATAAATAAGTTGGCCAACCATACCTGTTTTGTCTGTAGGTGCATCCGCAGTGGCCACATCTTGTGATGACGTATTTGCAATTTACAACACCATAAATAAATCAACACATGAGTATTCTCCACTGCCATGACAGGTGTCAGAGGCTCAGAAAGCTATGGATCACAATAACAGTATATGGAGGCAATCACTTGACATGGGTTGTTACTCTACAGATGTTCATGCGCCTGTGCAATTGAAAAATATAAACATCACACATATTGCCTGAAGTCTTAGCTATGTGCTGCATTTTTAATGCAATATGCAATAACACTTACATTGGGAATCCATTTCCTGTGTGTTACCACATTCTCAATTCACTTGTACTACTGAACAATAAAATGTGGCAATACATTAATTATTTGGATATTCTAGTAAATACTAGGGTAGTGTGTATGTGTGTGTATATATATATATATATATATATATATATATATATATATATATATATATATATATAGTGTGTGTGTGTGTGTGTGCTGCAATGGATTTTAAATGTATAACTTACATGTATGTCCTGGAAAACCAGCTTCAGTACCTCCACTGGGTGTATGACAGTCATGGCTGGTGGCATGATGTGATGCCGGAAACACAGTGAACTCTGGAGGAGGCAATGGTGGCCCACCTCCCATGGCATTCCTCATCGTCTCATTGTGGTGTACTCAGTTAGATGCATGGAGGATCATGTGTGAATAACTTCAGCAGCAGGCCTCATGGGATGGAGTGTGACCACTTACAACACTGAACATGTTCACCAGTTCCATCCAAACCTCATTCCTCCACACAGTATTTCCTGTCAATCCAAGGAGGCTTCAGTCATGCTGATTGCAATGCCTGTGCACTGGCCCAGCAATCAAGGAGCCTCAATCCTCACCACTAACACCAGTGAGGGCCATCCATATTGGGGACGGATAATAAATATACACACAATAAAGTACAATTTCCATTTAGAGCACAAGGAGATCACAGTCAGTCTGGGGCTGGTTTCTCCCTTTCTCTCCAGATCTCCAGTAAGACTCCCCACTGGCACAGCTATAGGGTCCAGATATCAGTCTAGTGGGCAAGCTAAAACCTCTACCATCATCTCTGTCCAACCAGTGCTTCATGTCCCTGCCCAAGTAGCTGAGACAAGGGGTTAGGAGGGTGGCCTAATGGTTAAGGTGTTTGCCTTACAAACACAAGGTACAGGGTTTGAATCTCACAGGGAATAATTGGCTAGGCTTAAAATGGCTCAAAAGGGTAGTTAGCCTAGTACTAACCTATGAATCTATGAATCTATACACATTTTGAGATAAGAGTTATATACAACCACACAGACACTTCTGGGGAAGGCTGGCACAGGTTCTCCAGCTGTGCTCCTTTTACCCAGACTATATGGTAGAAATCACTGCCACCACCCACTAATATTTATCAGCTACTAAAAGGCCCTTATGAAAGGGTGTCCAATTATACTGTGCAATATTATTATTCAAATGGTAAGTGCAACTGAACAGTCAAGGCTTATTTGGAGTGACTTTGCACTGTATCAATATATATATATATGCAATGTACTCTAGAGCTTAAATTATCTTGACACAAAACAGCCACAGTTGAAAGGTTTAAAAATATTTAATAATAAATAATAAAAACACCAGACAATACTTCTTACTAGACAGTGCTAGTCAAGAGTTCAGACACAGGAAAATGCATAAAATAATACAGTAGAATAGTTCTGATGTCAATATAAAAACAACTGTCTAATCTTCCTATTTCCTAACTATTTCTAAGAGAGACACTGAAGTCTAAGATCCTATCTACATAAAGAACACAGGCAGAGCTGGTCAGTTGGATGTTCTCAAGACAAATCCTAAATGCCCTAAATCTCTCTGTCCTTAAATTGATAACACAGTACTACTGACTCATTTCAGATTACATAATTTCTCTCTGGTTCCCAGGCTAACAAAAACTCAGTTTAGCAGCTCTTTTGATCTTGAACCTGGTCAGGAAGCTACAGCAATAAAATACATTATACTTGCAAATTCTAGCAATTAACTCTGGTCTCAAAATAATAGCAATAATTCCTTCATCCAGACATCTCATCTCCGAGTTTGAGATCAAACAATTATACAATGCTTGACTTATCAGCTTTCCTCCAGCAGAGTGCAATGTGGTTAGATTTTTGAAGACACTATTTTCTTCCATTTAAGAGAACAAGCCTCTAGCTTATATTAATATTTACAAATGACACAATTATCTCTAAAATTCTCACTGGCTAGGCTGGCAGCCTTCACATATCTTCACTCTGACATAGAGCCTTGATTATAATTTCATTCTCAAGTTGAGAAAATGTGTCACCCCTAGTTCAGTTTGATATCTGGAAGACATTGTTATATGCACAAGTTAAACATTTTATGGAGGTTAATAGCTGAAATAGTCATGTTATATGCATTTGTCAAGTGACTTGCTCTGCTCTTCTTACTGATGCAAGTTATGCAAAATAATCCTCTAGCATGTGTATTACTATTATGTATTAAATAATACAATAGACATGAAAACAAAGTCTAAATATGTAACACACCTCAGAACATCATCACATATAAGAAGCCATTTCATTATCTGTATAGATTATATGTGGGAGTAGAAGCCATATTACAACAACACAACCCTTCTGCCACCCACTCATTAACTTACACATCAACACAGTAAACAATAAATAGTCCAAGCCATTGTCATGTTTTCAGTATCAGAAAGAATTACTACTGCTATATTACTAAGCATCAGAGAGGCTCAATTCCTCAGAGCTGCTCTTGATTTGGCTACTTCACCTGAGAGTTATAGGGAATCTGCTGCATCTAAAGGTATCTGCTGCTGAAAGAACACAAATATGTATCATTTTGTACTTCTGCTGATTATTTTTATTGTACTTAATAAGAACCCTGAATTGTTACATTTCTTACTAGTAGTGTTTCAAAGTTGAACTGTTTCCACTGCTGCTGTAGTAGTTAATTACATTGTGTCTGGTAGTTTTACAAGACAATAGTATCTAGACTATATGATTTCCATGAACTTGAGCTCTAAAACCAGCATTTTTACATTAAGAGAGTTTTCTGACTGCAATCTTGTGGCAAAAGTGTGCTGTAGCAAACCTACCTAAGTTGGGGACTGCTAGATGAAAGCTTATTATGTGTTTTCCTGTTTGGTCTATAGAACTTGCTGTTGTAAAACTTATTCTTCTGATTCTGTATAAGCCCGGTGTCTGTGGTAGTCTGCTCTCTGTGCATTGATGTTTAGCAATGTCCTGTATAGAAACAAATGCTATCAAGTTGAAATTTCCCTTAGAATAATTATCTCTGCAACCTTCCCCAGTTCACCTTCTGCTCTAGGAGCATCTGAGTTGCTCAGAGCAGCATTGACTTGTTGGATCGCAGTTCACATTGCGTATAGCACCCATTCTTCATCTGTGTGCTACCATCACAGTTCAGTTAAATCTTCACTCTCTTCTACTTGGTTAAACCCATATTAAAATAAAACATGAAAACATGGATCGGCACTTTCCTGCTATCTCTGTGGCCAGCCTGAAGGACATGGACATCCTGAGGCAATGTAGCAATTGTTTCATGTATACCGACAACCACTTAATCCTGAAACAAACAAACACACTATGTGAGAGAAGTAGTTTCACTATGAAAACTGAGACACAACTCTCACATACTGACAAATCAAATAACAAACAGGCTGTCCACACACACATACATCATTTCCCCTCAATAAATAAGGTCTCAACACATAAACCTACTTATGCAGAGGTACTCACAAGTAACTTCCAAAACTTGAGAGGCATCCTGTACACGGGCCTCAGAAACCACATGCAAACAAAACCGGGTAACCACCAACCACTACACATAAAAACGCACATAACAGTGTCTCCACAAGCAAGCCCCTAAGGTGAAACATCATACATTCAAATATCTTGGTCATAGGAGACTCCATCGTGAGACACATGGATCCCCCCTCACCAGGTTGTATAAAAAGAGGGTTACAGTCAATTGCCTGATAAGGGTCAGGATTCATCAGATCATGCAAGCACTCAGGTCACTCAAACATAAGTACCAATATGACTCAGTCATAGTCCATGTGGGTGTGAATGTGAATGACTTGAGATGTACCTCCCTGGACTACATGAAGAGAGAGATGATGGACTTCTCTGAATATGTGTTGCAGGCTGGTATGAGCCTCACATTGAACAGCATTCTACCCTCAACAAAAATTATACCTCAATACAAACAGAAAATGGCTGAAATAAATAAATGGCTTAGCTACTTTTGTTATTCCAAGGGGATTTAACATCTGTCAGCCTTGGACAATATGATCAACAGACTACGTTGCTTTGCCAGAGATGGTCTGCACCTGCAACTGCTAGGCTTTCAAATACTAGCCAAGACATTAACCATACCCATAGTGCCTTTTTTAGGCAGTGCCAAACCAACAGACCTACCAATATAACAAATTCTGCTAATGTCAAGCTGAAGGTACTACTGCTCAGTGCTAGGAGTCTTTACAAGAAACTGCACTTCCTGGAAGCTCTCCTCACCTTGGAGAATGCTGACATCTGTGCAGTTACAGAGACATGATGCAAGGGTGCGGAAAGCACCTCATCAGTACAAGGCTACAATACCTATCTCACATTCAAACCACCCTCTGAAAAGGAGAAACCAAAAAAAGCATTCACCACTTTAGACTGGTCAAGCAGTATGACTCAATTGAGCTACTCCATGTCCAACTGATCATAGGCAAAGTCTACCACCGTACTACTGCTACAGGTGCCCATCTGTGAACCATGAAAACCACTCCCATACTTGAAGTTACTAGAATCACTTACCATTCAGCCCAACACACTAGTCATGAGTTATTTTAACTACCGCTCCATAAACTGTGAAATGTATATGACCACTAGCATGCAGGGTCAGAAATTCTTGGACTTTGTCTATGCAAATGTTGTGGAACAGCTGATCTACACTCTCACTAGGGGCTTGAATATCCTTGACATATTACTCACAAACATGGGGAAGTTTTGCACCCCCAACCCCAGCATGTCCTAATTGGTAAGATCAGGTCATACATCAGTCTCCTTTGAAATAAATGTAACAGTAGAATCGCCATCAAACCCTAAAACCCTAAAGAATTTTTCCAAGCAAATTGTCTTCAATTAAGTGATAGCATAGGTACTTTTAAAGTTCCTCCTAACCCTAAAAACACAGAGGCCTTTGCAGAAGTATACATAAATGCACTGTACAACCACCTAACAACTGCATAGAAATGGCAGTACCTGGGTGATATAAACTCAGGTCTAGCTAGAAAAACAAGCCATCCTGTCATCCACTTGACATAAATAGAATATAAAACAGAAGGAAGAAAGTCCTGTCTAGAAGTAAGTGGGAGGGAGCATAACATAAAAAAATCCCTCATTAGTCTCAACAGGCAAATCAGGGAACTAATAAAGTCTTCAGAAGCTAACTATGAAAATAAAATAATCCCCCAAGCAAAGGCTAACCAGAAAGCATTTTTTTAGTTATGACCAAAATCTTCAGGGAAACACTCAACAATGTGCTGAGCTGTGTAAATGACTCTACCTATACTAAGTCATGAGAAAAAGCAAACCTGCTGGCTGACAAATTCAGCTCAAATTTTATCCTCATTTTCTCCGGTCACCCCTATGAAATACCCCCATCATTCCTTTGCCTGTTATCACAAAATAAGAGATTATCACTGTGCTCTCTAAAGCTAGAAAAACAGCAACAATGACACCTGATGAAAACCCAGAATATTTATTAAATAGCTTGAAACATGACCTAGCACACCCACTCAGATTTCTGTTTAACAGATCTCAATTTAACCACAGTCTCCAGGCAGGCTTTGTCACAGTAGAGTGGAGAAGAGCAACAGTCATCCCTCTGCATAAGGGGAGACTATCAGCTATCCAGGAATGCAACCCATAAGTCTGAATAGCCTCCTGTGTAAAGCTATCAGAAGGATAATCATGGACCTGATTAACAATAACATAGGAAATGGCCAGACTCTAGACCCAACCCAGTTCAGCTTTGTCAAGGGCAGGTCCTCCGTGCTCAAGTTGGTGGACTTCTTTGAGATGGTCATCAAGGCCATGGATGAGGGTAAGACAGTGCATACTACCTACCTCGACCTAGACAAGGCATTTGACAGAATAACTCCACAGATATTATAGATAAACTCACAAAATTGGGAATAAACCTCTACATCACCAGAAAAAGAGCCAAATGGATCATGGATAGGACACATGTTGTTAAAGTGGGGGAATCCACATCCAGCAAGAGGCCAGTCACCAGTGGAGTACCACATGGCCCAGTGCTGCACCTCTCCTGTTTAGCTATACTTCTCAGATGTCAAGACAAATGTTGATAGATTTTGGCTGACCAAGTTTGCTGATGACTGCAAGTTGGGGGCAGTCACTGACTCCCCAAATGATGTTGATATCCTACAGAAGTGTCTGATGTAGACTAATGATTGGTGTCAGAGCCATGGTATCAAATTAAATGCAAAGAAGTGCATAATAATACCCTCTGGGAAATCAAATAACCCTGCAAAGTATAACATTGATAGCGCCCCCCTAAGAGTGGACCCAGTGTTGAGAGATGTAGATACTCAGAGAGACAGTAATATGAAACTTGACCACCATGTGTCTATAGTGGTAAGGAAATCCTTCTATGTGGCTGAGCTTATAACTAAGGGCATGGCACCCAGATCTAAAGATGTTTACTCGACCCTCAGACAGTGGTGCAGTTGTGCAGTAGTTAACATTGTCACCTCACAAGAAGTTCTCTGGTTCAATTCTCATCTAGGTTGCCTTTGGTGTGGAGTCTGCATTTATTTTCTGCGTTCGTGTGGGTTTCATCTGGCTACTCCGTGTTCCTCCCACTTTTCAAAGCATGTGTCTGGACCATTTCTCCCTGAAAATAGGCTCTGTCCTAGTCAGACTTTCCCAGTCAATAAATGTTAAATAAATAAATAAAATTAGACCAGTACTCAAGTACAATACACCCTTTGTCATGTATCTTGCCAGGCACCTACAACAGCTAGAGTATCCTCAGAGGTTTCTCATAAAAAAATGCAGGGTATAACCATGTCATAGGTGGACCAATTAAAAGCCCTGTCACTGTATTCAGTTTCCTACTGATTACTGAGGGATGATCTGTGCCTGATCTACAAGACAATCTCTGTCCCACCCCCAATGGAAAGGTTGCAAATTCACAAAACTAACTGCATGAGGGTTACCAGCTTCAGAGATTAGATTGCTCCTCTTTTGGAATAGGCTTTCTATTCATGTGAATCAGTGCTCTTCCATGGTCATCTTCAGGTGCAATCTGGACCAATGGGTGGGAAATCACAAATTCATTCCTGGGTGGTTCCCATGTCCCTTATGGACATTGGCAGTCTGTAAAAATAGTCAAAACCCTGCTTGATGACCCTTGCTATGTTTCCTTTAGGGACAGTTCATTGGGTAAAAGTTAGGTAAACTGGTTGGGTTTGTAAGGGTTTTTGAGCTGCTAGCCTAATAATCTCCTAAGAAACTTTGAATCTATCCGTAAACTATACAGAAAACATACAATTTATAGAAACAGTTGAAATTTGTCACTCTCTTTACACATAACACAGACAGTACAGGGTAATCACAATGGACTATGGATATCTTTTCATTCAAGCTTTATCTACAGTACATATATTAGTAAACATAAGAGAGTATCATAAACCATTAACATACAACTTACAGAAAACCTGGGAATTCATCATTCTCTTCTAACACAGCAGACACAGTCAAGGTGACTCAGAATCATTTCATGCTATTTTCATTGACTTTTCAAAGGGTCTGTTTGTTGTTAAACATATACCCACCTGCATGCATATTGTTCAGTCCTGCAACCACCTATTGTGTCACAGGCAGTTTGTATTGCTGACATGTCTGACTATAAAAGACCTGTCAACATGTTTAATTTGAATTATGAACCTTAAATATAGCATAGCAACGTAATGACAGAAATGTATCCTCCCATAGCAATGCTGTCAGGTGACAACTTACCTTTGAAGCTACCAGTAAGTTAGCTATACCTTCACTGAATGCACCCATGTGTACTTATAAGTACCATTTGTAGCATACATAATTCATTAGCTTCAATAACATTTAGTGTTTTGGAATCCTATTTGCTCATGTCCACTTAACTTCTACAAATTCAGTGCATTATCCAATAGCTTAGCATAATGAGAAGGTACTCCGTGCAACTATCCAATAGGTATCAATAAATGGGGCATATCCTCATTACACTCCAGTACTCTGATATAATCTTATATGCACCAGTTTCAAAATATGATTTGGGTGCATTTACTGGTCATACCATTGCTACCTTTGAAATGAGTGGAACCTGATTTAGCATTTATTTTAATGCATTTTTTGACCAACTTCTAGCTTCAAATATCAACACAGAAGAGGCTTCAACATGTCCCGGCACTGGACAGGACTGAGGAGAAGGTCACCCAGATGCTCATTGTCTATGCTAGGCATGAGCAGAGAATACGAGCAGGTCCAAGGAACTTTGCAATGACAGAGATTTGGAACTGGACTGTAAGGGAGCACCATAAACATACTGGGATTTTCTGCACTGGCATGCAAGTCCATAACTGTTATGATGACCTGCATTGACACTAGCCTGTGGACACCTACAGTAGCTTTCATAATCCACACCTTATACCTACATCATAAAAAGTGTTTACTAGCTGTATGTTTATTGGACTGTTTAAAGTTGATTTCATGGGTGTCTGTACTGATAAGAGTAATACTAATTAACATTATGCACATACAGTGGTGAATGATATTATATAAATATTCCTACTACAAGCAGGAGTGGACAGTTACGTCACTTCACTCAACTGGTTAAGCAATGAGTTACAGTAAATGATACTCTGCTATGCTTGTGTTCAAAGCCATGGCAGGTCATTTTTGCAAATATTTTTGTTTAAGTAGTTGACATTGAACATAAACAGTTTAAGCCCTCTATTTCCTTGGCAAGTGTACAGTACATCTTTTATAAATATTTAGAACAGCCATGTTTCACTGACACCTATAGCACTTAGGCCTGAGATGACTATGAATTTCTCCATTACCCATATTGGTTTATGAAACTTTAGACACTATACTTCTGTATGTGTGAATGCTGAGTAATACAGACATACATTATTATTGTCTACATCATAAAACAGTTAAAAATTGATGCATAGTCCTGCTATATGATGGAATCTGCCTTTATGTCATAGAAATAATGCTGTATACCTTAAGGCATTATGCTGTCTCTTAGCACAACCTGTCGTGCTCTAGGCCAATATAAGTGTCTTATGGATACATCTGGGTTTGAATCCTGGTATGAAGTAATTGTATTTAATTATGATAATTATATAAAAATGAACAAGCACAGGAATCTGTCTAGTTCCAACCTCACCACTATGAGTGTTGAGGAAAAAACAGAGAAACTAGTGGTTTTAAAACTTTGTTGATGAGCTCAGTCACAATAGTTTCCAGAAATCATGAAACCCAGGTAGTTCTCCAAAGCAACAAACATTTATTCGTCACAGACAAGCAATCCCCCATAACAAAAATTCAGAAAAAAAAAAAAAAAAATATATATATATATAAGGTAGAACCATATATATATATATATATATAGGTTTACCTTCAAAATGTCGAATGCCATAATGTCTAATGTTCATTTGGTTGAAAAATAACATCTAAACCCAAAACATTGAATGATCAAAATGCCTAAAATCATTTAATTGAAAAAGCAATGAGATCACCTCTACTATTTTGCAGGAGGGCTATGCCCCCCTGCACCCTCCACACACCCCCTACTTAAATATACCAACTCTGATATCACACTACAGTGCAGAAATGGGCAAATTCGATAATTTCGACATTGTGAATTTAGACTAATTTTATTTCAACATTTTGATCATTCAATGTAGTGCATTCAACCAATTCATTTGCAACCATTTAGCATTCAACATTTTGAAGGTAAACCATATATATATATATATATATATATATATATATATATATATATATATATATATATATATATATGTGCCTATAACATGTAGTGAAGTCATACACATCATCATACCTCTACACCTCTTAGTGCAATAATTCTAAACAAAGGCTGTCAAAATGGGGGGACAATGGTCCAAGAACAGTGACATAATGTACGTACTGCAGTTATAAATGTGGAATGTTCCTACAGTAACAGGGTTCTTGTCAGCATACATGTACAGAAGGATGTGAGTTCTGAAACTAAAATGCATGTCATCATTTACTGACATCAATCCTCACATCATCACAGTGATTTACCACAGAAACGAAAATAATGATTCTGTGGAACAAACCAGAAATATGAGCAATAAACCTGGACAGTCAAACAATCTGGCCAGTCGAGAGGTATGCTCAGAACCCCTTAGTGCAACAAATCTGGACCAAGCCTGACCAAGGGGGGAGGGTTGTAATACCATGAAACTGGGAACATATCCCAAATACTGGAGTAGATAAGGTGACACAGTTGATGTAGTAGCACCCTCCTGTCTGTTGTACCATATATTGACTGGAATAGCCCAAGTCCAAAACCAAATTACTCCCCACTACTCACTGACATAAATCTTCTCATCATCCCACTGATGTGTCAGACATACACAACACACATAGGGGCCAGTTAACAGTACATCCAATAAATATCAGGACATAACAACACAGTAGAGAAACTACACTGAGCTGCTAGGCATGTCACCAAGTACTGTCTAAACTACAGGCAGACTGACACAACACAAACCCAATTTTGCTATGAGAGAATACACATCTACTTGAAAATATATCAGGCACTACAGGGATGTAACAGCACTGACCAACAGACACCAGCGTGAAAGTGCATACCCAGAACCAATCTCATCACATTCAAAGTGACATACTGATAAGCCACAGGAACAGTGGAGTATATGGACTGTGTGAACAAAATCATCAGCATTTTTGCCATCCACACACTACCCCTATATATACTGGCCCAATTCACAATGTAGTCTGACACCTGACTGTGGTATGGGACATGTCTCAGTCTGCCCCTACAAACATATACAGCTGGACAGAGCATCAGAAGCTGGAGCAGCATGCAAAGTCAGATAGAAAAGGACCCTCAACACTTACATGTGCCCTCCTCCCTACACAGGCCAAATAACACATTCACAATACAATGCTAGATAATCCTGACAGTCTGTCAACAATTGCCAGAAATACACAGTCCTCTCAACTGTACAAAGTCCCGCAGAACATCCAGGCTTCGTCCTCATATATAAGGCCTTCTACACTTAACATGTCTGGCAGTCTGATACATCACTGGGATGATATCTGGAATGAAGTCACTATATAATGATATACTATACCTATAAACCTCTTACAGCATGACATTTGGACAACACCTGACATACTTGGGGCAGAGGCCCAAACACAGGGCCATTATTGACATATTGCTGTCATACACTGAGAAAGTTGCTGGTGTAACAGGGTTGTTGTAACATTTCTGTTCTGAAGGATATGAAGTCAGAAACACACATGGATGTTACCATTTACTGACTGCAATCCTCAGAGTTGTTGTTTGTCTTTTGGCTTTTTCCCGGTAAGGGGCTGCCACAGCGGAACTCCGGTCCGCTAATGATTGGCAGTAGATTTTTATGAAATACCGAGGTGCCAGCTCGACACCAAACCTTCAACGAAGGCACACCCATTTACGCACACATGTCTTTCGAACGCTACCCAACCGCTGGGAGGACATGCAGACTCCACACAGAAGGCACTCCCAAGCCAAGAGTATGCTACTGAATTTCCAAGGCCAATAAATGTGTGAGTAACACACCAAATATAAGAGTCCAAACTCCGGCCAGTTTGCAGATAGCCCTACAGTTGAAAGTTATGTCAACCACATAACACTATCAGACTTAAATTAATGCAGAGCAGCCATATCCACACAAACCCTGTCAAACTAGCATTACTTCAACTGTATAACAGCAATACTTACATTCTGACCCTATGTCTGGAACATTCTACCCCAGCTTGTTGGGCTGTCTCCACAGTGTTTGTTCCAAGAGGTATTCCCCAAGTATACTCTGTGATGCTGTTCATCGCACACCTCTATGAAGTACTCCTCCCAGGCAAGGAAAAGGGGCAACACCCACATGAAGTACTCAGTTATAGGAGTGTGTTTCCATGCTAGTGGTTATGGGAATTTTACCACAGCTGTTCCATATGCAATTAGCAAGTGGGGGACTCCAACTGGCGCACAGGCCATCAGCTGCTCACGAGCATTACCTGCTAGAGGCAAGATGCTGCCTATATAAAAGGATGTATATCCTACATCTGTCTGAGAGAGAGAGAGAGAAAGAGAGACACACACACATACACAGAAACAGACAGACAGACAGACACACACACACACACACACACACACACACACACACACACACACACACACACACACACTGAGACTGGTGGACTATATCAACTGAACTGAAAACAACAAAACACAGCTATGTCAAACAATTAAGCCTATAATAGAATGTAGTACGGGGCATGTAAACGTAGGAAATAGGTAGTTCAAACAATATTATGTCTCAACAGCACATGCTGTACTGATATATTGCTGAGCAGAACCTATGGCCATAGAAAATGTGTCTGTCTGGAGTAACATAGAACACAGCTCAGGGCCCTGAGTCACCCCAGGAATGGATGGCTAACATATGATCCCTACTGGAGTGTGTGTTGCACAATACTGACTGTGACACTGGTAGGCCACACCCAGTGCATATCATACCATTAGTAACTCTGCTATGTCCAACTTTGACTTGTGCCTCTTTTGTCAGTGTCAATGTCTCCAACCCATATAACATAGCTGGTCTCACTACCCTCTTGTAGATCTTCCCTATCACTTTTAATGGTACTTGTCTGTCACAAATCACACATGACACTCTCCCTTACCACCCACATCCTGCCTGTACTCACCTCTTCACCTCTCCCCCACACTCGCCATTACTCTGAACTGTTGTTCCCAAGTATTTACACCTATCCACCTTTGAAAACTGTACTTCCTGCATCCTCTCCATTCCTCCATATTCTCTCCCATTCACACACATATATTCCATCTTAGTCCTGCTGACCATTATTCCTCCTCTACTAGACCATATCTCCACCTATCCAGGGTCTCCCCAACCTGTTTCCTACTCTCAGTACAGACTAAAATGTCATCTGCAAGCAGCATAGTCTAGGGGGACTCCTGTCTGATTATTTCTGTCAACCTGTCCATCGCCACTGCAAATAAGAAAGGGCTCATAGCTGATCCCTGATGTACTCCCACCTCCACCTTAAACACACCTGTCACTCCCAATGCAGAATTCAGTGCTGTCACACTAGACTTGTACATATCCTGTAGCATTCTTACGGATTCCTCCACCACTCCTGACCACCTCATACAATAGCACAACTCCTCTCTAGGTATCCTGTCATATGCTGTCTCTAAGTCCACAAAGAAACAACGCAGCTACATCTGACCTTCTCTGTATGTCCGCATCAACACTCTCAGAGCAAACATCACATCTGCACTGCTCTTTCCTGACATGAAACATGCTGCTGATCAGCAATCCTCACCTCCTTCTTAGCCTAGCTTCCACCACCCTATACCATTACCTCATGCTGTGACTTATCAGTGTTATCCCTCTGTAGTTACTACAGCTCTGCACACCACCCTTATTCTCATAATCAGTAGCCAAATGCATTTTATCCACTCCTCAGGTATCCTCTCACTTTCCCAGATTATAGTAAAAAATACGGTTAAAAAGACCATTGTCATTTGTCCTAAACACATCCATGCTCCCAGAGGTATGTCTGAACCAATAGCCTTTCCAGTCTTAAACCTCTTCATAGCTATCCTTACTCCCCCCTTTGATAATCTGTTGCACATCCTGATTCACCATACCCACATCATCCAACCTTCTCACTCTCTCATTCTCTTCATTCAACAGCCCATCAAAGTACTGTTTCCACTTGCTCGACAAACTCTCCTAGCTAGTGAGTTCACTTCCAGTATTATCCTTTCACAGCCTTATTTGTTGCACATCCTTCCTAGCTACATGCCTCTGTCAAGCCAATTGGTACAGGTCCTATTCTCCATCCTTGGTGTCCAACCTTACATACAGCCCTTCAGATGCCCCACCCTCAGCCTTTGCCACCACTCTTTGCCATGCACCCCATCTCCCTATTCACCTGTCTACTTTCTGCATCTGTCTGACAATCCCACTTCTCCTTGGCCAGCTTCTTTCTCTGTATACTTCCCTGTACTTCCTCACGCCACCGCCTGGACTCCTTGTCCTCCTTCCTCTGTGCAGATGTCACATCAAGCCCCATTCTACTCACCTCCCTTACTAGCTCAGATGTAGTTACCCAGATATTTGCTAACTCTTCACTGCCACCCACTGCCTGTCTTAACCATTCCCTGAACTCAACCTCACAATCACCCTTTCTCAGTATCCACCATTTGATCCATGGTGCTGCCTTCACACTCCTCCCCCTCTTCTTGATCACCAACGTCCTCTCAAAGAGCAACCTTCCATGCTGCCTAACTACACTTTCCCCTGTCACCACTTTACAGTTACCAATCACCTTCAAACAGGCCCACCTGCATAGGAGATAATTCACCTGTATGCATCTTCCTCCACTCTTGTATGCCACCCTATGCCCCTTGGTCTTGTAAAACTATGTATTCACCACACCCATGTCCACCCTCTAATGCAAACTCCACCACCATCTTACCTTCTGCATTCCTTGGCTTAACACCATACCTACACATCACTTCTGCATCCCCTCTGTCCCCTTCACCAAAATGCCCATTGAAATCTGCTCCAGTCACCACTCACCCTAGGGTACATGCATCACCACTTCATCCAACCACAGCAAAGTGCATCTGTCATATCCATCACACATGCAATTAGTGGAGCATATGCATTAACAACTGTCAACATTACACTATCCATTCCCAGCCTCCTGAACATCACTCTACCGGACACTCTTATCACCTCCACAAACACTCTTGACATAATATTCCTTCAGGTTAACTCCTACACCATTTCCCCTCCCATAAGCACCATGATAGAACTATTTGTACCTGACTCCTATACACACAGCTGTACATCCCTTCCATCTGGTCTCTGGCACAACACAATATATCCACCTTTCCTCTGTCCAGCATATTATGACCCTGTCATGCCCCAACATAAACCCCTACCCCCTCTCTTTCTACCTTGCACTGATATCTTCTCCAATTACTTTCAAAAATGTCTAATTTCTCCTAAAATCTTTCCCTTCCTCACCTGAAACCAACATTTTTTTCTCTCTAACGACTAGTATATCAATCTTCCTCTATATACATGCTTTTCTCCTAACCTACATATGCCTAGTAGCTATATATTTTAAGACTGGTTAACCTACAAAGAAGTTTCATATCATAATTGTCACAATATTATGTAATATTTATTCTCTGTATTTATCATGTCCCTCTTTATAAATTATGTATTCAAACTTCTGTATTGAATTACTGTCTTTGCAATATCTGAAAATGTTCGGAATGTTTGAATATGTCTTTGTAGAAATCTGTGATGTAACCTGCACTGTTGTGGAGCTTTTCTCCCCATGTCTCCACTGAAAAGAGGCTCTTTCTGGCCCAGTGGACTTCCCCAGTCATCAAACTTAAATAAATAAAATAAATATCAGCTAGCTCTGTCCCCATACCAGTCATATTCACAACATTAATAGTGCCTACTCTCACTACCACATACCTAGCCTTTCACCTCTCTGCCTTCCATATGAGCATCAGACATCCTCCAGGGTATGTCTGTGAATGCAAAGGCTACTGCACTATCAAATGACATATGTGTGTTACAGCAATATGAAGAAAGTGTCATTAATTGTGGCCCATAGCCCACCATGTATGTGTGTTGTCCTACAGATGTTCTGCCCTAACAGGTTGACATGACTGACTGTCATTCCAGTGTGCCATACTGGCATAGAATAGAAATGTATAGCAGGTATTACCTGTGCATATGTATGTATGGGTAGGTGTAACTGGCTGCCTCATAACAACTGACATGGGATGCAAAATGTCGGGTAAATAAGCTGTACATGTTGTACACATGTGTAATCTTAGTTTCTGTGCATCCACCAGATTTACACTTCTACAGCTAATGGTTGTTGCATTGCCCTGGCACAGACATGGGTACTAGAATAAGCATGGGTATCACATTAAAATTGTAGAAGTGGCCAACTGTGTTATGACCTTCTGTCCATGCCTACTACAAACAGATATATGACCACCCACATAGCTGTATGGTCTCAGCAATCCCTTACTTGTAAAACCTGACTCCACCAAAGTAGAGTAAACCCCTTTGCAGGACAGCAGCAATGCACAAAGCACATAATGTGATGTTATATTGGTCATACAGGGCAAAGTAGGAGCAGGCACCAAATGGGCAGCATGTCAACCTTTGTCTAAATGAGCATATTAGTTCACATGTGTATTACTGTAAGGCTAACTATGAGTACAAATTGGACACATCCACTAAGGGCAATCGCAAGGCCATCTTCACATATGTCTGCAGTCTCAAAGACACCAACACAACCCACCCTGTAGTGGTGGTCAATTACAGCACATACGCACACACCATAGCTACACCCAACCTGCTGCAGACAGGTTTAGGGCAAACATCACCACCCTGGATCAACATCAGTATAGGTAGATATGCACAGCACATGCACACCTCCCCTCATCATCATGGATCAGGTGCCTAATCAAAGTTAATAAAAGTCAGTCCCCTTGGGGCCTGACAACATGCCTGTCTGCATCCTACATGAACCCAGGCATATGCTTCCAGCTTCATTACACACTGTATGCAAGCAAAGCCTGAGCACCACTGACATTCTATCTGCAAGGAACATGGCCAATATCATCCCTCTACACAAATGTGAATGATGAATGGTGGTTTATGCAATGTACTGCCTCTCATTGGGGGAAACGTGTTCATACAGTTCTGCCAGATACAAGGGTATGATGTGTTTATAAGTGGTGGCTAATGATAATTCATATGCATGTGTTGGCCCTGTAAAGAACTCTGGGCAATGTCTGAGGACCTGTGATGTGTTTACATATGTATGTCTTCCAGGTGCCATGCAGTGGTAACAGCCTTACACTGATGCAGAGACAGCAGCCATCAGAAAAGCTGTAATCTTAAACTATGCCATCCTTTCTGGCCTTATCCAGCAAAATCTAGAGGAGCAGACTGCCCTGTTGGATGAGATCATCCACAGAGTAAATGTATTGGGCCACCATGGAAGCACTTACGATAAGGTCAGGCACAGAGCAACTGACGTGATACATCATGCCCTGCAAACGGTTGCTGCTGTAGCAAGGGACTGTACTGCTACTAGTGGGAGACCAGCCACACTGGCCCCACTTACAACAACAGAGGAGCTCCCTGCCAACCTTGAGATAGCCCCCACACAAACTCAAACATGGGAAATGGCAGTTTGTAGGAGGGTAGCACCCAGGAAATAGGTGAGGAGCATCCAGGTAAGGCCAAACTGCACATCAATGTAATGAAGTAGCATTTAAACTGTCTTCTACAGAGTCTCTAGATGCATATGTCAGTGCAAAATGGATTAGTGGGTGAGGTGTAGTAATGCACACAAGTGCACATCTGTGGTGAAGGGCAGGAAATTGTGTAATATCATAGTATGTACTGTACCTGTGCAGTAATGTAACCTTCATCTTGTATGAATGCCTAATGTGAATCTGCTGACAATACCTCTCCCTCGCAACTACATAGGTCCCTCTTGTCTGTACATGAGACATCAACATGAACCTAGTAGGTATGGGCTTTCCCTGTTGTGGCTCACCAGTACCCCAGGCATGCTAAAGATAAGGTATGTGACCATGCACACAACTGTTACACTTACTCATTTGGCAATATCTGCATGTTCACCTGTGGTGTTGTTTACTGCATTGCATCAAGGTGGTCATGACAGCAGCCTATTTGCAGGAGATGTCACATATCTGTAACATACCTCACAACCTGTCGTTACAGGACACCTGGAAAAGACTGACAAAATGGGAGGACACAGGCCCTAAACTATAGTCATATATAGTCATATTGTAGACATTTGTGGTATACAGTGCATATAAATGTGCACACCTGTTAGAATGGCAGGTATTTGTGATATACAAAAATGAGAGCACAAGAGACAATTTCAAAATACTGCCAAATTCCATGTGACCTATAACCTGTACAATTCAATTTTAAAGCAAATTAATCTGTTAGGGGAACAATAGTGACACATAACAGTACAACAACCTAGATGCATATGGGTGCACAGGCTGAAGCTAGTACTGTGTTGAGGCAGCTTTCGATATAACTACAGCAGTACACCTTATTGGGTACACAACAGCCATCAATTACAGAGATTCTTTGATTAACACCAACTAATGGTCAGCTGTCCTACCAGGATTATCCTAACATATACCCAGTTGCCTGCTACAGCAAAAGCCATGGTTCACATAGAGCTGATGAAGCTGCTAAGGGACCATATGTTTGAGATATTCCCAACCTTCTAGACTACCACCAACTTACCACTGCCCACAAGCTTTTATTTAACCCCTCTAAATGTCCTGCGCTATCCAACACCAACATCCTAGAACATGTATCTGTATCTTTGAACCGAATTTAATTTTCTTTTTTGTTTTTTCTTTTGTTTTATCTTTGATATTATTATGTAATGTGGAGCTTTTATCCCCGGGCCTCCACTGAAAATGGGCTCCTGAGCCCAGTGGACCTCCCTGGTCATCAAACTGAAATAAATAAATAAATAAATAAATAAATAACTATATCAGCCTGGAGAAGGGTACCAAAACATTTCCACAGCATTGCACATATGATGGAACACAGTGCAGACAGTCATCAAAAGGTGGTGAAAATATGGGGCTACAGTGACATTGTGAAGGAGTGGACATCCCACCAAAGTCTATGAGAATACAAGACCAAAACTGGCCAGGGAGGCTGCCAGGAGCCCTACAGCAACAGTGAAGGAGTAGCAGGAATCTCCAACAAGTAATGGGTATGTACTACATGTCACAACAAGTTTCCATGGTCTCCAGATGTCTTGCCTATAGGGTAGGGTTGGAAGATGGAAGAAGTTCCTCACACCAAACAATATCCAGGCCTGGTGAAAGTCTGAAAACAATACATCAGATCTCGAAAAATAAGTGGGAAAATGTGTTATGGTAAGATGGGACCATGGTTGTACTCTTTGGCCACAATTCTGACAGGTGTGTTTGGTGAAATATCACCACTGCACATCATCACAACAACACCACCCCCACAGTAAAGCATGGTGATGGCAGTGTCCTGTTTTGGGGTTGCTGTAACCAATCTGGAACTGGAGCTGTAGCCAAGTTAGAGGAGATTATAAACAGTTCAAAACACTGGTCCCTTGTGGCTCCAAAATGTTCTGGTGTCTGCCACATAGCTGTGGATGGTGAGGAATTCCACCTTTCCACACAACAATGGGCCAAACCACACATCCATATCAACAAAAGGATGGCTTCACCAGAATACATGCAACATTCTGCACTGGCCAAGTCAGAGCCCACATCTACATCCAATAGGATATATGCAGTGCGACCTGAACAGGACAGTGCAAAGGGGATGCCCTTGCAATCTGACATAGTTGGAGGTGTTTTGCAAGGGAGAGTGTGCAAACATTGGCAAGTCAAGATGTGCAATGCTGATAGACACCTTCCCAAGAGGACTGCATGCTGTGATTAAATCAAAAGTTGCTTTAACAGAATATTACTTTAAGGGTGTGCACACTCATGCAACTAGCCTTTTCTACCTATTTCAGTTACCAGATGTTACCTGTAACTGATGTGTATGTTTTTCAGTTGGATTGCACAGGTTATATGTCATATGAAATGATAGAAATGTTATGACCTGATTTCTGAGGTCTCAGGTGATATATTATGAAAACCTGATATGTTAACAGGTGTGTGTACACTTACTATATCACTGTAAGCTTGAGAAGTTGTTTGAGTAACTGGCCTTGTATTAAGATACATGTACTGCAGGTTATGCAGTCTGCACCTCCAATTAGGACATTACTTACTGGCACCAATCTACAGGCCAACCCAGTAATGTATCAGACAAACACAGGAGTTATGAGGAACAGACCAAACATATCAGCCACACATGTAGACATTCAGCAACACCCTGTACAGGTAAGGGGTATGTTCTGTAGGAGTTGCCAGAGTGCTATACAGGTGAACAGCAATGATTTACATGGGTACAGTGTTTGCTAGGTGAAGGGTCATCACCTAATAACAAAACTTACATATCCCAGAGGTGTATATTAGTAGTAATGGTAATTGGAAAGAGCTGCACTGCATGATGCTGAGGGTCCATCCAGAGTGTGTATGTTATTGTCTGACTGTGTGTCATGAATCCCCCCAGTCAGCTAATGTGAGGTCTGTGTAATGCCTTTGAGGCACCTCACCTGTCTGTATGTGTGCGTGTGTGTGTGTGTGTGTGTGTGTGTGTGTGTGTGTGTGTGTGTGTGTGTGTGTATACCAGCAAACCTTATAGTGCCAGTAGTAATTTATGTATGTTGTTTTTCTCTCACAGGTGGACATGGTGGCTGCGGTCCATCCTGCTCTGATACTGATGTGAGTGTCTCTGCAGAATCTGACCATGATGATACTCATATTGAGGCACATGTGGGGTTGTCAGGGGCTGATATTGTGCCATCAGTTGCATCTCATTATTGTCAACCCCATCCCCCCACTCAGTCACAATGTGCACACATACCTGTCACCAGTGTCCACAGATAATGGACAGTTGGTGGGTGATGGCATGGAACAGGATACTGTGGTAACTATGGCAAGTGAGGGAGCAGGCACTAGCCATAGCCAGAGTGCTGGTGAGATCCTACACAGGCAGATAGGCAGGGGTGCTCAGAGGAGGACTGCATCCCGTCATGCCCTTTTTGCAAGTGCCATGGCAGCAGTCACCAGATGCATGTTTCAGGCTGTCATGGGGGCACAGGCACATAATGAATGTAATACCAGGCATATACACAGGGTCATGGATGAGCATGTCCCTGGTGTCCGTGGCAATATGCACTCACTGCAGCTATCTGTGAGCATACTGGAGTCATGGATAGATGCTGTGGGGAGACCTTGTCACTCCTCGACCATGGAATATCTGTGCTTGAGCATTTGGTGGATGCTGAACAGCAGCCATGTGGCTGTAAGGCAGCACCATGATTAGCTGAGAGTCTATGTGGCCATGCACCATCACATTCCCATGCTGGCAGTACCACCAGCACTACTGAAGGGGGCATGCTGTCCACACCACAATGCAGCAGGCCATGGGCATGTGATCTCGGATGGTCCCAACATGGACGTGGATCCAGCAGGCAGTATTCACCAGCAGGGAGTAGTAATGCATTTGGACTCAGCCCTGGTGCTGGTGATACTCTCAGCCAGCCCAGTTCTTGTGTCCATGGCCAGAGATGGTGAGCTGTACACCCTGCCATATATGCCCCATAGCTGTCCAAAATACCCCTGTGTAGGGTGCCCACATGGCGTGACTGTGTGCATACAAACACACACACATCACCATCAGAAACGTCACCTACACACACACACACAAACACACACACACACACACACACACACACACACACACACACACACACACACACACACCATCCCTGCACTGCCCATTTAATGAACACCCCCCCAAACACACGCACACATAATGTCAACCATGTGGCCCAGCTTAGGCTTCTGTCAAACATACACAACACCCTGTGCATACGATGATACCTGTGCCAAATCCATGCCATGCATTCCATGCTTATATTGCTCTGATGCACAGAGTGATTTTAGTAGAGTGTAGCTACTTAATGCTGTGTAAAGTGCTGTCATCTGGCATTTGTAATGGATGCACATCAGAGTGTGTGTGTACCTTTTAAGCCATGATGCATTATTGCTGTTAGTAACACTAGGTGAATGTGTTCTCACATGCTGTAGTCTGTTTGTGTTCCAGGTGTCTGTGTGTCAACAGGATGTGGCCCTGCAAACATCAGCAACAAGGGGTATGACAGTGTAGTAACACATCAACCACGTTATTGTCAGGGTACAGCTGTATCTGCACACATTTCCCAGGTCTGTGTAACAGTTCTTGCATGTGCCTCACAGATTATAGGGCTGAGGGGTTGTATCTCAGTTTATGGTGGTTGACATCAGCTCTAATATAGTAGACAATGGTAAGTGCGGTGGTGGAACACACCTCAGATTGCTAACACCCTCAACCCCAGAGGATACTGTGTTGACCAAACACACAAAGAATACTGTTCACACACACACACATACACACACACACACACACACACACACACACACACACACACACACACACACACACACACACACACACACACACATGCATGCACAGGACCACAGTTGCCAGTGTTATGTTTGGAACCCCTACCCATCAAGTTGTGGTACCACACTATTATGCGGTTACTGCAGGTGGTACAGGTCTACTAGTGTGATGATTGTTACAAGGTACTTGTAAGGTCAATAACATCATGTGGCCTTGTGGGGTAAGGCAATGGTGGCTCTACTGCATGTGAGAGTACTCATAATAGTGTTGCAGACAAGTCAACATACTCACAACCACTGCTATACACACCAATGCATGCACATACACACACACACACACACACACACACACACACACACACACACACACACACACACACACACACTCACACACACACACGCTTGCCAGTACTGACATTAGCAGACCAACCTATCTTGTTAGTCATACCATATTATTCCATACTGTTGCACAGGGCTTATAGGGCTGAAGAGTGTCTATAGATGCAGCTATGGTTGATGTGAACAACGGACCTCATACAATAGACTTAGGAATGTGTACTGTGTGTACCATGGCAGAAAATATGAATCCATGTCCATCCAATGAATGTCGCTCACACACAATCACACACACACAAGATACTCTTCTCTCACACACATTTGCAAGGACTGAGATTAGAACCCCTACCTATCTATTTATTGTTACTACATTGTTACACATTTATCGCATGAGCCATGTAGGTTATGGGGTGACACTTCCCCGAAGGTACTTCTAAGGCAAGGGACATCAATAGGCCTTACAAATTACGACAATGGGTGATGTACTGGACGTGAAAGGCCACAAAATACTGTAACCTACAAATATACACACTTATACACAATAATACACACACACACACATTTTCCAGGACTCATATTAGAATGCCTAGCTATGTGGTTATTGGCATTATAGTGTTATGCAGTTACCGCACACACCACAGAGCCTATAGGTTGTGGAGTGTCCCACGGTACCTATATAGTGAATAACATCTACAGCACTTGTAAGGTATGGCAATGGTAGTTGTACTGGGTGAGATGGGCCATCAACTTCTTTCACTCACATGTTTACACACTCACAAACACTTTTACACACTAATGCACATACACACACACACACACACACACACACACACACACATTTGACACTACTGAGATCCATAGGTTCAAAGAGTCATAGGTGCGTATGTGGCAAATGGCCATGGAAGCTTTACAAGGCTAGCCCATGGTAATACACTGGCATCATGCCACCTGATGATACTCCCCAGTGTGTCTACTGAGTATAGTCACTGGACTGATTCCCAGGGTGGGTATTCTATTCCCCATCCACTTCTCCTGATTTCTCTTGAAGAGGGCCAGTGATGTGCCTGGCTTGACATGTATGTGGTGTCTATTCCATTGCATGGCCAGTCTTTGGGTTGTGAACCTGTCCCTCCAGCATGTCCTGTTGATTGTGAGGATGGAGTTGAAGCATCTCGGGCATGTTGTGTGGACAGATTGGTTTCCTCAGATGTAGCATTCCTGACAGGGTTGGGTCAGACATGGCTGTGTATGTCAGGCAGAGATCACACCTAAGTGGCCAATATGAGACAGAGATTCATTGCAGTTGTTGGAGTCTGTCTGTATGGGGCAAGTGTGTAGTACCTACGATCCTCTTTGTGAGATACATTTATAGCCTCTCCTGTTGTTGCTGGTGTACAGTGGGGTACATGGCAAATGGGCCATAGTACACATTGATTGGCCTACTAAGGGGAGTGTACAGGGAAACACTGTCCTTTTACTTCCCGGATTCAATACCCTGAGTCAGTAGAAGTGACACATGAAAGGACCTTCGGAAGACAGTGACACTGTGGTGGTCACCATAGAGCTCACTGTCAACCTGTGTTCCCAGTTGCATTATACCAACATCAGTGTTCAGTGGACTACCATCAATGTATTACTTTATGGGAACCATGTCATACCCAAAGGGGATGGTGGCACATCATCTGTCATTGAGCTTATATCCAGGGTTCTGACAACAGTCATAGGTCTCAGAGAGGTCTTTGTGAAGGATGTCAACCTCACGTGGGGTGGTAATAATAGCACCCACCTTGCAGTCATCTGCAAACATTGTCAGCCAGGGCGCCTTTGTATTGGGCTGATCCTAAGAGGTGTGGATCACAAAAATGAGGGAGCCCAGGTCTACAACCTATGGGACTCCACTCATAACTGTTCAGCAGTCTGACATGGAGTCCGCTGCTTTCTCACTGTGAGTTCTATCTGTGATCCATTTTGCAGGCTACCTACTGAAGTAGGGGTGTCTGCTTACCTGAGTGTGTTTGTGTATGATTCCTGAATAGGGAGTGATATCCAAGGATTAGATGGACAGCCTATCTTATTATCTATTCCATACTGTCACATAGTTATTGCACATGGCACAATGCTTATAAGGCTGCAGAGTGTCTACAGGTTTCTCTACAGTGGATGACAACTGTGAGCCTTGTAATGTGGACACTGGGACATGTACTGGGTGAGAAACAGCAAAAAGTAGCAAAACCTGTCCCCAAATGTATATGGTTCTCCCACAAAAACAACAACTCCCCCCACACGCATCTATAGCATGCACAATGGAGCTTATAGGATGAAGGTCATCCAAAGAAACTTCTAAGGTGAGGAACATCACCAGCCCTTGTAAAGTATGGCAATGGGTGATGTACTGGGTGAGAGAGCCCACAAACACACTTACACACACACATTTACCAGAGCTGGGATTATAACTGCTACCTAATTAGCTATTTGCACTATAGTGTTACACAGTTATCACATGAACCATGAAGCTTATAGGGTGAAAGCTGTCCAAATGTACTTCTAAGGAGAGGCCACAAAATACTTTAAGCTACACATATACAAACTTACACAGACACATTTGCCAGATCTGTGATTAGAACTCCTACCTAACTAGTTATTTGTACTATAGTGTTATGCAATTATCGCACATGCCACAGAGCTTCTAGTGCTACGGCGTGAAGAAAGGGAGTTTCAAAGTGACTGATATCTGCAGGACTGCTAAAGCAGGGAAAGGGGAAGTGTACTGGGTTTGAATGGACCCAAAAGCTTTACCTTCTAAGCACACACACAAACACACTTTTACATTTGCCAGGACTGAAATTTGAACTCCTACCTATTTATTTGTACTATAGTTTTACAGAATTATTGCACGTGCCACACAGCTTATGGGGCTGAGGTCTGATGAAAGGGACTTCTAAGGTGACTGATATCTGCAGGACTGCTAAAGTAGGGAAAGAGAAATGTCTTGCATTTGAATGGACCCAAAAGCTTTACCTTCTAAACACACACACACACGCGTGCGCACACACACACACACACACACACACACACACACACACACACACACACACACACACACACACACACACACACACACACACACACACACACACACACACTCTTGCCAGGACTGAGTTTAGAAATCCTACCTAACTAGTTATTTGTATTATAGTGTTACACAGTTATCGCATGTACCACAGAGGTTATAGGGCTGAAGCTTGATGAAAGGGACTTATATGGTGACAGACATCTTCAGGACTACTAAAGTAGGGCAATGGAAAGTGCACTGGGTGGGGAAGGCCTGTTCATTTCCAGATCCTACTGACATTTCTCTAAGTGTATGAGGTTGCCCAGTGTGACCTTCTATAGTACATGTGGGACTCCATTCCAGGGATTGTTGCACTCCAGTCCAGTTTGTTTTGTGCTACAGCCATACCTTTCAACCTATTGGTGCAGGATATCTGAAGATAGCCTATCAAAATGGGGAGACAATGGACCATACGGTGATTTCTCTCAGTAATGTATGGGTTTCTCGGGTTACAGGACTTGTTTTAGCAGACATCTGACATATATGCCATTTGACACTGTCATGTATTGCTTCAGTACCTTGTGACATACCTCCTCAGATCATCACAGTGATTTACCAGAGGAATACAGGATGGATCATGCTCACACCATACTTATGGGCCAAATGCTATGCATTCATGCACAATCCTGCCTGCTGAGAGGTGTGCCTACAAGCAATTGACTGCTGGAGCTGTGGAAATGGTCCAGCACCTTGGTGATATATTACAATGGTGGAATCTCTGTACATTTCTGTTCTGGCCAGGTCTGATTTCCAGTCCATGGTTGGGTAATATAAGTCAGACAGGATGAGGGTGACAGGCAGAATCTGGATAGATTTGTAGGGGATAAGATATGTGGGGGGGGGTCCTTGACCAAATATGTTTGCCTATAGCTACCAGTACTTTGCATAGGGGTCTTCTCAAAGGTTGACTGCACTTGGAGAGTCTTGTGTGTGTCAGACTGTTTGACCCACCTGTATATGTATGGCCTACCTCATTTTACTTGGATGGTCAGATTTTTGGGTCAGGATGTTGCATAGGATGAGCGAACAGGGAAGGGCGTGTTAATCCCCATGGCTGTGGCCCAGGGCTCTGTCACCATTTTCCAGGGATAGGACTGCCTGCAATGTGTGCATTCCCATGGTTAGACTCCGGGTCCTGCCTGTCGACTGTACAGAGTATCACAGAATATCCACATTCATGACTCATATATCTGGTTGGTTACTGCAACAAGTATAGTTTTCAAGGAAAAGTGTTTCGCAAGTTACTCAGGGTTGAAGTTAGATATTACTGACAGTTGACATTGCAGTTTCAGATTTCGTACCCATCAGACATTCCATGCTACTACACTCATTCCATCAACTTTATAACATTATTAGAGCAGTATTTCAAAGGTGTCCTTCTCTTTGGACCTTTTTCATCCCATTACTCATGGCTTTGTCCAGATTTCTCGCTCTCTGATTTCTCCTAGCAGTTAGCAGCATGGTCTTTCTTTGCATTTTGTAGACTGTGTTATGTTGGTGTTACGGACCCTGTAAGACTCCCTAACATGGCACTGTGGGTAAGGCACAGGCATTTGCCACAGGCCTGTAGGCTAGGTGTGACAGATGCAGGCCATCTGTAGCAAGGCAGTGCATTCTGGTAATCATATGTTCCCAGGCTGCCGGCAGTGGACAAACCTGGGATGGCACCAGTAAGTTGACTGCGGGTGTTACTGACAATTGCTTTCTGTTTGTGTTGAGGCATCACTCTAGTTGATGGCTGGAAGCTGCTTAAGGCTAGGGACATGTTATTGCATTTCTATGGGACTATGGGGGAGATGACACATCTGTACACAATATACATTTGCAGAGACTATTCTGATATTTGCTTAACATTTTGGTCCCATTTAGCATAGTGGTGTGCCCTGTTTTTGAGACTACAGGCATAACAGTATCCACCACAGGTCAGATTGTTCTGGCATAAACATTTGTAGTTTCAGACGTCTTACCTTTTAAAGCCATGCTGCCATTGCCAGACCTGCTGTGATATCACTGTGTAAAAGTCTGTAGGTGGGGGTTTCATGGATGCTGCCATGTGGGGGCCTTTGCCAGATATTTCTGAATGTTTTTTTACAGCTGATCAGCTGGGTGAGGCTGGGGGAGGGTATGGGACCACACTTTGACATCCATGCATGTGACCTATGACCCCCCCCCCAGTTATTTGGCTCACCACATATACTGCAGAGGTATTTGTCAACTAGGGTGGTACTTCGTAGTGTAGGTAGGCCAGTAATGGGAATACACTTCCTGCTGTCCCACAGAGCTCTCAGTTGTCTGCTGCTATCCCAGTAAGCCACCCCTTTCCCTTGCATGCTTGAATCAATACCATAGATATGCTCTCAGAACATTCCCCTCCATTCATTTATTTTGTTAAGGAGACTGACTTACCTTATGCCTGAGGCTGCTGTGAGGATGGTGCTTAAGGGCTGACTATGTCAAATGCATGCAGTATACTGCCTATACATGGTAAGGAATAGGTGGTGTGATGTTTGGCATACATTTTACTGTGTGTGCAAGTCAGAGAGAGAGATCAGTCCCTTGGGCCCTACAGTGTCAGTGTATGTGATATGCGTTGCCTCTTTGCCAAGGACAGGGCATACTGGGCATGCCTCCATCTGCCTACAGGGGCAGGCTAGGGATGTTGCTCCTCCAAGTCCCTCTGTGCCTGTGGAGACCTTAGCAATTGTGGGGGGGGGGCTGTGTGGCCCTTCCCCATTTTGTTCCAGCTGCCGCTGTTTCCACAGGATCATATTGTGTAGTATGGCACATACTATGAACATGTGTGCACATGTGGCTGAAGAGTACTGCAAGGCTGCACCAGATATGTCAAGGTAGTGGAACCATGAATTGAGCATCCCAAACACACACTCTATAATGATCCTGGTTTGTGTGTGTGCCTCATTATGACATTCTTGTGTGAGTGTGTGTGCATTTCTAATGGGTGCCATCAGCCATGGCTCCAGTGCGTAGCCAGCATCCCATACCAGATGTCCATATGGGATGTCCTCACTGGCAAACGCCTGGTACAGCTGTGACAAATGCCAGATGTGGGAGCCATGATAGCTTCCAGGGCTGCCAGCACACACATTCATGATAATGCCCTGGGCATCGCACTCGGCCTGGCAGTTGATGGATTTGCAACCACTTGCGGTTTAGGTAAACCCTACCCTGGTCACTGGGTGGTGCTTTGATGTGGATGTGCGTGCAGTCTATGTCACCCAGTACCTCTGGGTATTCTGCTACATGGTGGAAGAGATGCATATTGCTGGTCCTCTCCTCACAGGTGCTGGGGAAGTAAATGTGCTCAGCGGCACGTGGTTGCATGGTATCTAGGAACTGGTGGAGTATCCTGGATGCAGATGCCTGTGTGACCCCCATGATAGCCCGAGTTGGTCTTTGGAAAGTACCTGTAGCTCGTATTCTTAAGGCTACACATACCTTGGTATCCACTGGGATGGGTTCCCCTCTGTTGGTTCTGGGTCTGAGGTGAGGACAGCAAAGCTCAACAAGTTGCTGAAGTATGTCACTGTCCACCCTGTAGCACTCTACTATCTTCAGATCATGTAGCCCCTGGTAGGTTACACTGGACCTGAACACTCTTCTCCTCCTCGGTCTGAGTTGGTTGTCAGCATTATCCTCCTCACCACCATCAGTCTCCAGCACATACTGATAGATCAAAGCAACAGCAGCCCCTAACATGTTTTGCTAGTTTTGTCAG